>NC_060126.1:273701774-274004804 GCF_021461395.2 Schistocerca americana | reverse complement strand
GACCTGGGAGGCCAAGCATGACGAAAGTGGCGGCTGAGCACACGATCATCACCAAACGACGCGCGCAAGAGATCTTTCACGCGTCTAGCAATACTTTGTTTTTGTTTTCTTTTTTGTTTTTTTATTCTAATAAAACCCCATGTCATTCCAAGCATGTGTGTCAATTTTTACCTCTCTATCTACGTTATTCCGTAGTTTATTAAGTTTTCAAATTTATACTGACTTTTTGATCACCCGGTACTTAAACCTAACTAACCTAGGGACATAACACACATCCATGCCAGAGGCAGGATTCGAACCTGCGACCGTAGCAGTCGCGCGGTTCCGGACTGAAACGCCTAGAACCGCTCGACCACCGCGGCCGGCCCAGTTGTGGTATTGGCGTACAAATTCCAGCCTTCGTCGCCGATCAGCAGCAATCAGCATGGGTGCATGAACAAGGCGCTTGCTACGGAGGCCCATACGCGGTAACGTTCCTAGCTGAACAGTCGTTGAGGAGACACTATTGGTAGCCTCTTTGTTCATGTGGATGATACGTTTCTCAACAGCTGTACGTCTGTTCGCCCGTATACATCTCCACAGCCGTCGTTCACCCTATCAACTATGGCACCAGTGTGGCCGCGGCACTGGTTTTGGATTGCGCTGTTTTGTATGCACGATATACTTTAACCACGGCGACACGAAAACTGCTTGCATACATAACCGTTTCGAGAGATGCTTCCACCCTTGCCCCTAAAGCCAGTGATCGCGCCTTTTTAAATTCCAGATAAATCACTCAGTTTCCATATTACGACAACGACACCACTGATTTCTGCGTCACCACCGACATGCTTTATGCATACCACTGCTAGTGATGGCACCTGCTGTCTGTGAGTGGTTAATGCACGTCGACGTTCAACATAGGCAGTGGTCACGTTAGTGTGAATGGACCGTAAATATCTTACAGCTGTAGAACCAGCATGAGGAAAGAGGGAGCAGATATTTATGCACAAAACAGACCCAGGCGAACTCCGCCTTATTCCTTCTTCCATTTTTCGTTTTTGTTATTTGTCGACAAGGTTGCTTTGTATGAGCTTTATCTCTTTTGTTCTTTTTCCTTGTCCAGTATTCTTTCTTCTGTGTCCTGTATGGTAGCACGCAGGCAATTACTGATGATTTCCGGGTGCTATTAACAAAACACATAAAAGGCAAGGTTCATCATAATGTACATTCTTATAGACACAAACTAAAATATCGTCCTGACCTTTCAGGGCTATGACTGTGATGTAGATCACGATGATCACTACTAGGCACATGTTTACAGTCTGGCACAGAAGAATGCAGATCCACGGACACCGAGTTCGGGGAACACCAGCATCGGAGGAAGTGAAGGATCCGATGGTGAAGGCTAGTGACTCTGTGTGGTCGGTGTGGAGTATCCTCCCCGTTGGCGGCTGGAACGGCGTCGTGGCGTGGTGTGGTGTAGATCCAGAAACAGGGCTCCTCTGGCTGGGGGCGAGGAGCTCACAGGGACGTAGCCGCAGGAAGGTTGGCGAGAGCTTCGCCGGATGGAGCACTGGGCACCGCCGGTGAAAATCCCGAAACGTGAGTGGAGCTGTCTGCCAATGGTCGAACAACAACTTAAACAGGTAGGAGGTGGAAGGATCTCTGCTAGGCAGGGATGGGAAAAATCGACAGTCTGAAACCGATACCGGTCTTTTAGTTCTGAATTACCGGTATTTTTCGGTAGGTGTTCGGTCTCAGTTTGCACGTCTTTTTTTATTCTTTTATTTTTACTGGTAAACTGTAGGTTGAATAACTTTTTCATATCAGGAGTGCTAAATATATTGATTTTTAAACAAAACATTTTCAAAAAGAAGTAATATTTCCAGCTATGTCGGCGAATGCTGCGCAAACAATTCCTCCACGTACGCGTACACCACCATTACTCTACCACACGAACATAAGGGTTACACTCGTCTGGTGTGAGATGTTCCCTGGGGGGTCCACCGGGGTCCGAACCGCACAATATCCCTGGGTTCGGTGTGGGGCGGCGGAGGGGCGAAGTGGACTGCGGTAGTCGTCGTGAGGTTGTGGACCACTGCGGCTGTGGCGGGGACGGAGCCTCTCCGTCGTTTCTAGGTCCGCTGTTAACATACAGTACAATACAATACAATGTTTCCAGAATGAAATTTTCACTCTGCAGCAGAGTGCGCGGTGATAAGAAACTTCCTGGCAAATTAAAACTGTGTGCCGGACCGAGACTCCAACTCGGGACCTGTGCTTTCTTCGACCAAGTGCTCTACCGACCTTTTTTTCTATTTTTTTTCTAATTTTGTTCTGTACTTGTTCGTTGAATTTGTTGGGGTGGACGTCTGATGCCACCCGTTGAAGTTCTTTGTTGATTCGTTCACTCAGTTTTTTTTATTACAGAGGGTAGCTATCCCTCTGACCGATCATGCTGAGCTACCGCGCCGGCTCCGACTGATCTCTCCAAGCACGACTCACGACTCCTCCCCACATCTTCAATTCCGCCAGTACCGCGTCTCCTACCTTCCAAAACCTTACAGAAGCTCTCCCGCGATCCACTCCTGGACGAAAGGATAGCCGGCCGGGGTGGCCGTGCGGTTCTAGGCGCTACAGTCTGAAACCGCGTGACCGCTACGGTAGCAGGTTCGAATCCTGCCTTGGGCATGGATGTATGTGATGCCCTTACGTTAGTTAGGTTTAAGTAGTTCTAAGTTCTAGGGGACTGATGACCTTAGAAGTTAAGACCCATAGTGCTCAGAGCCATTTGAACCATTTTGAACGAAAGGATATTCCGAAGACACGGCTTAGCTACAGCCTGGGGGATGTTTCCAGAATGAGATTTTCACTACGCAGCGGAGTGCGCGCTGATATAAAACTTCCTGACAGATAAAAACTGTCTGTCGGCGTCGACTCTAACTCGGGACCTTTCTTCGAGTTCGAGTCTCAGTTTTAATCTGCCAGGAAGTCTCAAGTAATATTTATTCAGAAAATTTCCATTCCTTTGAAGTAATGGATTATTATAGAAACTGAGAAAAACGATCAGTCCTGTTTAAATAAGAACGCCGACGGAAATGGGCAACAAACACACCACGAAAGAAATAGTACAGCATCGCTTAGACAGTAACGCACCAACAGCCGTGTGCCGTGGACTGTTAGATGAAACGCGTGCGCATGCAGTGCGCAGCACTTTGCCACACCTCGTCTATCATTACCAAAACAACGTATCTGTTCCCGTGTGGATAGATCTATTAGATTGTATATATGTTCATGCAGTGTGGAAGGCATGCCGTTACCTGGTTTATACCCTAACTGCAACCTGCTGGCAGATTAAATGTGTGAGGAGGACCGTAACTCTAACCTGGGAAGTTTGCCTTTGGAGGGTAGGATCTCTATCGACTGAGCACTTACTCTAAGATTTTACAACTGCACTTGAACGGTTCAAAGAGCTGATTAGTAATCCACTAAGAAAAGAAGAAACTGAGCTGCCCAAGCACATCTCACGGTTTATCCACTGGCGCAGCTAAAGCAGCGAGGGCGGGTCGTCAGTCGTACTTTAGATATTTCAGACAGTAGAGCATTTGCTTGTGAAAAGCAAAGGTCCCAGGTTCGATTGGAAATCTGCCTCACAGTTTTAATCTGCCTGGAAGTTTAAAATTAGTGCGCACACGAACACAGAAGCTCATTCTGAAAATATACCGTACTTCCTGCTGTCATCGCCGGAAATTGGTTGTATTTTCACCACCCCTTGTCCGGAATTGTTTTGCAAAGTGCGGTAGCAACTAAGTACAATGCTTCCATTTGCTTTAAAGGTTTAAAAACTGGAGGAGGCACGACTAACTCATGACACAGTGTAAGGGAACATCAACAATGTTTCTTTGAAGAGAATGTATGATCCATAGACCAATAATTTTAATGGTGTGGGAAGCTGACACTAAAGAGAAGATGCAGGCAATTCATAAACTTGTGACGTTTCGCTGTCTCCGTCGCTGCCTCTGTCTCCTTTACCTTCACCATCTTTACAAGACACAACGAAACGTATTTCTGCCTCAGCGTCAGCCTCATATCGACAGAGACGTCCTACCTTCATTAAGTCAGATCACTTTTTTCGAAAGCCAGGAAGAAGCTTCTGTCAGTCAGACCAAGTTAGATAATACTCGTAATCCGATCATGAGAACTGAAATTAAAGACAAACCTTTACCAAAAATTCCAAAAGTAGATTTTTGAAGGGGATAATGCAACGTGTAATGCAAACATAACTTATTTATAATGGGTGGAAAACGTTGACATTACCAGTGTATTGGTTCTCATGGTCCACAGAGACAACTTACGTCACTCACTTGTGGAGGAAGAAAGGTTTATACATAGTTGCGGTGCCGTAAGTATCTACAATTTTATTTGCGCAATTTATCTGATAAAATTAATGCAAAAGTACATTACATCTGCATTTAGCTTGTGAGAAAACTGCATTTATCAGCTCATCTATCCCGGCTCTAAACGTTACACGCTTATAATTGTCATTTCCTTCAGATACAACTTGCAACGAAATTATGCCGATGCACCACACTCTGAAATTAACGCCCATCTTTTACTTCATGTGTGGGTATTTAGATAATATCATTTTGAAATACCTGACATGTATTATGGATTAGTTAGAAGAGTTTATTGGTCTGTATTATGTGAGACATAGGACAGGAAGTTTGTTTCAACGTCTGCACACAGACTGTTTAGTTTCCAAGAAACTGTCTTTCACAAACACAGCTGGTAGAATTCCAGGTGACCCAGATGATTTGCAACAAGTACACTACAGCCATCCAGACAGATCAACACTGGCTACTGTAATGGAATTTCCACTATTTGCCCAATGTTGTACTCTGGCCAGTTCGTCTAATGGCTTTTTTGTTGTTACAGTACACTTTGAAGATAAGTAATTTTTATTAGCTTTTTAAAATATATGACTCGGATGTAAATTCTAACTCACTATGCTTTGCCTTGTTACAGTTTCTTGTGAAAGCAAGCCAGACTCAATAATGTTGGACGTTCGTTGTCCTGGAGAGAGACTTACTGGCGAATACGTTATTGCAGAAATAAACCTCTAAGTGTTTGATACACAAAGATCGAAATTCTGTGATATCTACACAGATGGTGAGAACTACATGAGCGCACGGGTAAGAAAGTTAGTAGGTGAGGGGGTGGTCATTTACTCTTTTGCCCATCTCCTACAGTTAATAGTAAAATGCGGCCTATAGGACGTTAATAAAATCATTTTAAAAAGTGTAGTAAGCGAGATACAATAATTCGTGACATTTACAAGGCAGACTAACGTATTTATGGAAAAGCTATGGGTGGAGCAAGAAAGGTAGCGCAAAGCAGAGAGAAACATAGTGCTTTTGGTTCAGTCAGCACAAACAAGATGGAATACTACCTTCCTTACGTAGACAGTATATCTAAAGCCTGTCATCATCAATTCTTCAAGCGCTAGGCAGTTCCTCGATGAAACGTGCTCCAAGGATGACATCTGAACTTGCAGGCATAGAATTGTTGTCATAAATGTGGGATGTTTTAATGATTTTCGACGAGAAGACAAAGGAGATTTTTAGAAGTGAATAGATTACAGGAAATCCCTTTTGACCATTATCGAAAATTAATTAAGATATCTCATTGCTAAACACAGTGTAACCAAAGTCCGGTCTCAAAAGGTGCTGTGCAACTTAAAAGAAAAATATTGCAAAAATATTACAGAACTGCACTGTTCAAGAAATGTCCCTGAATGCCAGTGAAGCCACTACAAAATTAACCCAAGAGGTACAAAAATATTTGGACGGAATCGGTAACGTTTCGCCTTTACTTCAAAAAGAGGGTGTCAGAACAACTGCAAGCAAGAGAACTTGGTCATCACCTAAACAGGCAGTTGCTAAGCGTGGTCTAGTCGAGCGTGAAAGTTTATTTACGAACAAAATACAGCTTTACTTTCAGCATCCTTTGCTACCCAGGAGCAGTGGTTCTATCGTTATCCGGTATCAGGTGAAAATGTGTATGGCTTGTCGTTTGTAGCACAAACATTACTAGGAAATTCTGTCGCTTCGGAGAGTTAGGTATCGTCTTAGAATGATATTGTATCTGATGCAAGGAGCTGACTTATACATGTAGACATTATAGCGCGAGTATTTGTGAACAGACTGGACAATAACTATTGACCAATGGATCAATTCAATATTGAAACTTTAGTTATTGTCATGAAACTGTTACTTGTAAATGTTATGATGTGCCTAACATGTTAATTGCTCGTTTGAATTTTTGAGTAGGATGTTTGAATTTGTCAGCAAGAAAAAAAGGAAAAAAAAAGAAAAAAAGGCAATGGTATTAAAATTCTTGCTAAAAGTATTAAATATGTCTGACTACAAAACTGGGTTATTATTCGAAATAATTAGAGAAAGAGAACGCAAAACATTTTACACATAGCTTTATTACTTGTCTGTCATTTCTATGAAATGAAAATAAATTATGGCAACAGTAAAAAATTAAAAACTTTATTCATTCATAGCTTATAATAAAAGCAGACAAAACTGATCTGCTGCCTGTGCCTACGTAATATGCATTATTCTCTTGTTGTCCGGGAAAAAAAGACGACCTAACACGACAAATTGAGTTCTCCCACTGACTATTCGTAACGCCAAAGTAGTAGGAAGAACCACGATTACAACATGATTTTTAAAATGTGATTCTAAAGATTAGAATCAGTAGGACATCACTGCGAATTTTTGTGGTTTACAGTGCCTCATTATTTTTCGAAAAGATCCGCGAAAGGTAAATGGATTAAGTTTTCTTTTATTTAGCGATTTTATTTGATATTCAGATCCTATATGTCTTTCAATGAATAATGCCAAAGTCTGAGGGAGTCTTAGAATTTCTCAGTCTTTGTTAGATGACTACGTTTATCACTTGAGATGAAAGCAATAAATAACCCAAAATCGTTTATTTGAAAAAGAAAGTTTATTTTGACAGGCTTTAGTAGTGAGATTAAAGTGGAGACGAACAATTTGGTGCATACGAAAACCGGATGTCTCAATTGTAACTGCCATTCTTCTGACGAACTGATGGGCGAGGATGTGACCCGGATATTTAACGTCATGCCATGACGGGAGAGTCGCTGTCGTCAATGCACACATTGCTGGTTGCGAGACTGGCGCCTCTTATGACACCTGTTAGAGGTTAAAGTGTCAACAAGCAGCGTATGTTTGTCTACTCGGTGTTCTTAAAAACAAAGTGTAGTTGCGTTGCTCGGCGCGTGTGCTGTCTCTGGTGGAAAAGCCCCTGCGGCACTGCAGGTAGACTACCCGCTGGTTGCAGGTGTTGTGCCGAAAGCTGTAGTGTCCAGACGGATTGCCAGATAAAATACAGGGTGTCCACAAAACAATATTCTAACTTCAATCGTATCACACTTTAATTTAAACTATTTACAACTTATCACACGTCAATTTGAAGGTAAAATAATCAGGTTTTTCTTATAAATGTTCAATAAATGCACCTTTAGCTGTACGGCACACAACCAAACTAAAGTCCAATTTTTGCACACTTTGGTTGACACAGATGTGTCAATGGAAGGAACACCCTTTTCAGTTCTGTGCCTCAGTTCTATCAAATCTTTAGCTAGTTGCGGAACTTAGGCACGAGCTTTTATGGAGTACGAAAGGAAAAATCCGCATAATGTGAGTTCAGGTGAACGTCGGGCGCTGATGACCACGCCGTTGAGCGCCCCACAAACCAAACGTCGTCATCATCATCATCATCTGGTGAACCTGGAAGCCAATGGAAAAGAGATCTTTCATGTTGACAATTACGGTCAATGAAACAGTCAGGTATTTCGACGTTCAACCAAAGAGATGCCAATGGGGAAGGAATCAATTTTGTTGCTAAATCAAGTTTTCAGGTTCACTTTCTAATTGTAGAAAGAACCGTTCTTGCAAAAAATGGTCAAATGGTCCATGCACTTGGCGTCGGGACTCAGCGCAGAAGAAAATTTTTGAAATCTGTTTTATATTGTACTAGTTCATGAGGATGTTCTGACCTCCACATGCTAACATTATTGGTATTTATCTTCACACTTAGATGATAAGTTGTCCACTGAACACCACACGATCAAGAAGGTCATGTTCCCCCTGAAAAACTTCATTTACAAACTTACAATGCACACCAGTCATCTGGCATTACAGTGTGTATCAGTTATAACAAGTGCGGGGGCAAATGTTAACGTTTTCTTGTAAGCTTCCTTTCTTTTAGTATCTGATGTTCGAGACTTGCTTTCCGATTAGACGCCTTAGGACTACCAAGGTAAGATGATATAACGGGGTCAACAGAATTTTCAGGCACTTTTAGCCGTCTCGCTCATTTACCTATGCAGGCATATCCGGTCATTTCTGACTATAGCATCAGGGACTGTTATTACCGCATGTGGAATGACTGTTAAACTTTAAAGTGAACCCACGTTGAACTTGAACTACTCTTAGCAAAACGCAGAACACAAAAGGCTTCACACTCAGGAGTCACCATTTTACACATGTGACACTGCTGGCGAGGTAGCGACAAAGCGGTACTCGAGCACGTATTTTTATAAAACTGAGTTACTCTTTAATTCCGACCTTGAACCAACACTCCACAACGCTTACAGTTGATACCACTAAAATTTAAAACTGGAACACTCTTTTATTGACACCCTCTATTTTCATTCTCAAACTTTGCAACCTCTGTTTTACATCTGTCCATAATGATTTTGTTCTTGGTTTCGTTATGGCCGAGAGACTTACGATTGCTTTAATTTTGCGTTGAAAGTCAACATACTGTAAATCTTCGTTTCGTGTATATCTTCCATACCCATTTGTACCTCTTGGATCCAGTGTAAATTTTTTTCTCTTAATCACTAGAAATTTCTTTATGTCATGTGCCAACCTCCCATGGTCGATTCTAAGGACGTGTTCGGTTATCTTCTGTACTGACTGTCTCCCGTTCTTCAAGGTCGCGATGCTCTCTTGAGAATCCTTCGCTCCACGAATTCCGGTGTTCTTACTAACTGCTGACTATTCGTGGGTCTTGAGAACGGATCAGTGCTCCGTAATGTTTTAATACTGCGTTGTTTTAAAGATTCTTTTTATTGTATATGTCATGGTGATTTTGTGTTCTAAATTCACATTTTTCTTTTTACTTGTGTTCTTATGTCCTCTTTTCCTGTCAGATTAGCTTCGCTCCAGTGTCCTAGGTATATAGACCTCTCTCATTTCTGAAGTTCCCCTCCTTTTAGTGTCTTCCACCTAGGAACAGTTTCAATGTTGGTTAAATACTGTGCCTTCTCGACAGAGATATGTAAACCTGCTACGGTCCCATGTCTCTGGAGATCAGTTGTTTCGTTAGCTGTATGTTCTAATGATTCTGACAATATCACGTCATCATTCAACGTCATTCATTTATAGAAATAATTTCAGACAGTGGATACATACTGCTCTCTATAAGAGCTGTGTATGAAGTATGAACTAAGTATTTTTCATATTTTTGCAGAGAGAGTAATAGTAAAAACAAAGTTTAAAATAATTCGAGGAGTAAACAAGGAATAATTCAAGCGAACATCAACAAACAGCTTTCAATAAAAGCTTCGAATTGCATTTATCTCTGAAGATAATCTAAACTGGGACTGGTTTTACCTCATTAATATTTTGATAAAAAATTTGCCTTGTTCATATTAGCTTGAATATAAACTCAGTTTCCTGTGTTAGTCACCACAGGTAATTCAAGATGAAGAGGCCGTTTGAAACAACCCAAGTCCCTCGCCGTGTAACGTTAACGGTACTTCATATTTCAAACATGTGCTCAGTAGAATGCAGCTCTATTCTCTTCGCTGGTAGTAGGATGGAAGGAATATCTTTATGGAATATATAAAGGGGGAAATCTCCTGATAGCTTTGGTAGGAACCGAGGGATAAGAACTACTTTTTATTCTGGGAGGATATGAATATGAGTGCTTAGAATGGTAATGAAAGTCTAGTACATGAGAAGATTTATTTTTATTTCTACACAGAGAAAAGTAGATGATTTGTTCGACTTATGCAGCTCACCTAAACAGGATGACCAGAAACAGTCTCACAAGCTTGCAAGGTTGTTATAGGGTAGGTTGTGCTGAGCAATAACTGTTAAGAAAAAATCCGATACGTTGCGCCGTTTCCTAGTTTTCCAAGTTAATTAGCATTGAAGTTAGCCAAACGGGCTGTCGCGTATGCAAATTCAAGCTGCCCGTCAGGTACAATTAGTGTCAGTTCTTCTTGCAGCGTAGATGGCTCTGAGCACTATGGAACTTAACTGCTGAGGTCATCAGTCCCCAAGAACTTAGATCTACTTAAACCTAACTAAGCTAAGGACATCACACACATCCATGCCCGAGACAGGATTCGAACCTGTGACCGTAGTGGCCACGCGGTTCCAGACTGTAACGCCTAGAACCGCTCGGCCACTTCGGCCGCACAGCGTAGATATAGCGTACGAGAGTAGTCAGCCTGTTGCTCTGTTTCCATCCTTACCGGCGTCTCCTGTCCAGCTTTTGTTTCCCTGTCCAGCTTTCGTTTCGCGCTCTCATTCGGTTTCAGGAAACCGAAGGAAGAACACATTTGGCGACAGAGTGTTTGGCGGCCCGCTTGAATTTGCACGCGCAACGGCCTATATGGCTCACTCCCATTGTAATTAAATCGGAAACGGCGCAACGCATAGAACATTTTTTCTTAAAAATTATTTCTCAGCACTGCCTCTCTGACCATGCTGTTTATGTAACACATATTAGAAACCACGACCTCTTAAAATATATAAGACCCAGGTTTAGCGTACGTTTCCATTCTGCCAAAGGAACGGGACACTCCTATTTGTGTTCATTACATTTTCTTATCCTGTCCACAAAGTCTTCCATCGTTTCTATATGCTTCTGTACAATAGATTTCAAATGCTCCCGAAAATAGCTCGCCTTACTACGTTTTTTCATTCATTGCAAGAGCTCCTTTTCCAGCTGTTCAGAGGTTGCATTACAGCTCTCCCGCTAATCACAGTTTTGCTGCGACAAAAACTGGCTGTCGGTCCAACCACCCACTCCGCCGATGTCTTAATATCCTCTAAGAACAACTGCGCGTCCTGAGATGATTTTTCAGAACAACTTGCGGCAGCGGGATCCATCTCATACTGCGGTAACTGAAGTAATACTAACTGTTCGTCCCTAGCTGTCAACTGCCCATGTAGCTGCTTTCGCTTGTATCTCTGACTTTAACACTGTAATACTCTTACTCTCCGTTACACACAATAATACAATAAAAAATCATTGCTCCAAAAAATCATCAGAAACTAGTGTTTACGTCATATAATGATCCACCTCGACTCTGTACACTGCTTTGGAATATGACCACAGAGGCACTGACTTCATGCGTGGTGCAGTGTGCCCTAGCAAGTCACATTGTGTACATCTACATTTACACTCCGCAAGCCACCCAACGGTGTGTGGCGGAGGGCACTTTACGTGCCAATGTCATTACCTCCCTTTCCTGTTCCAGTCGCGTATGGTTCGCGGGAAGAACGACTGCCGGAAAGCCCCTGTGCACCCTCTATATTCGATACCTCATCCACAAACGCACTCTCTCGAAACCTGGATAGCAAGCTACACAGCGGTACAGAGCGCCTCTCTTGCACAGGCTGCCATTTGAGTTTTGCTAAACATCTCCGTAACGCTATCACGCTTACCAAATAATGCTGTGACGAAACGCGCCGCTCTTCTTTGGATCTTCTCTATCTCATTTGTCAACCCCTCACGGTGATGAGCAATACTCAAGTATGGGTCAAACGAGTGTTTTGTAAGCCACCTCCTTTGTTGATGGACTACATTTTCTAAGTACTCTCCCAATGAATATCAACCTGGTACCCGCCTTACCAACAATTAATTTTATATGATCATTCCACTTCAAATCGTTCCGAACGCATACTCCCAGATATTTTACAGAAGTAACTGCTACCAGTGTTTGTTCCGCTATCATATAATCATACAATAAAGGATCATTCTTTCTATGTATTGGCAATACTTACATTTGTCTATGTTAAGCGTCAGTTGCCACTCCCTGCACCAAGTGCCTATCCGCTGCAGATCTTCCAGCATTTCGCTGAAATTTCCTAATGCTGCAACTTCTCTGTATACTACAGCATCATCCGCGAAAAGCCGCATGGAACTTCCGACACTATCTACTAGGTCATTTACATATATTGTGAAAAGCAATGGTCCCATAACACGCCCCTGTGGTACGCCAGAGGTTACTTTAACGTCTATAGACGCCTCTCCATTGAGAACAACATGCTGTGTTCTGTTTCCGATAAACTCTTCAATCCAGCCGCACAGCTGGTCTGATATTCCGTAGGCTCTTACTTTATCAGGTGACAGTGCAGAACTCTATCGAACGCCTTCCGGAAGTCAAGGGAAATGGCATCTTCCTGGGAGCCTGTATCTAATATTTTCTGGGTCTCATGAACAAATAAAGCGAGTTGGATCTCACACGATCGCTGTTTCCGGAATCCATGTTGATTCCTATTGAGTAGATTCTGAGTTTCCAGAAATGACATGATACGCGAGCACTTTACAGACACCAAATACTGTTCTATACAGTTACCCCTAAACACAGATAAGTCAGTCCGCTCCTCCAGTCTAAACAATGTAACGTTTCCGATGACAGTGACGCCTCGTACCATGTCTACTAGACTCTTCAAAGCGTAACCAAATGGTTCATCAAGAACTGCAATATGTTTAAACCGAAACTGGTGGCCCCGACGCATTTTCCGATTGAAGATCGTAACAAATTTTGATACCAAACTATAGCAGCTTCAGAGCAGGGAGGGGTGGCTATGAGCCGTGATTGTGCTAGCGGATGGTGATGGAGAGGTGGGAGGCCAGGAGGCTCCAGAGAAAGGCAGTTACAAATTAACGAGTCCTTTATTGAAGCATCTGCGGTGCGCAGGGCATCGTGTCAGTAGCCAGCTGGCTGCTGAATTATGCTGGGCTGGCCGCTGTCACGTCGCATGACGCAGAGAGGTATCTCCACCGAGCGCCGGCGACCTCATTACATAAGCCAGCAGCGCAGTTCCCGCGCCAGCAGCGTGTGTAAATGAAGCCTCAGGTGGCGCTCGGCTGCATTATGCCGGGCGATGCGCACCCTGATGAGATGTCCATTATGATAAGGCGGACGATGGCTAGTGTGCACGGAGAGCGACTCGTTCCCCCAAGGGCAATTGGCCCAGCTGCTGGAATTGATCTGGGATGGACAGCTGCACCCTGGCACTTGTGAGAGTGGGCTGTGTGTGTGGGGGGAGGGGGGGAGGGGGGGGGGACTGCTACGAGCTGTTGCCCTGCTGTGGCCCCAAACTGGTGCTTCTACTGGCAAATTCATGTTGCTACCTCATCTGGCTCAGCCCCATTCTCCTGGTTGTACTGGGACACTGAGAATCATTTATTTACAAATTGTACAGTACGTTTAGTCCACAGAGACGTGTTTTTGTGCATATTCGCCACTTCCAATCGTTTATGCTAAAATATCACTGCCTCTGTCATTACGAAAATCTGCATTTCCCCTTGCTGCACGGGCCAGTGCCCTGCCAGAGTTCGCTATGCCAGCAAGCTAAGCTGCCTCGCAATCTTGCATCGGCTTCGTTGAATTATTACAGTGACAGTATCCTGCATCTCACCTGCTGTCATTGTTACTGCAATAAAACACTGAGGCTCACTCTAGCATGCCCGTCTAAGGTCAGTACGCTATAGAAAAGTCGATGTGGGAAAAAGTGGGATTCGTAAGTACTGTGGAATGGTGAGATTTTACAAACTGGGATAACGAATACCATATTAGGCAGTTCAGGTAAAGAGAAATGGATATCTCTAAAGAGGGTAAACACAGATGTTAACAGAGAAACCTTGGATAACAGAAAAATGCTTTGACTGGCAAAATAAGAAGCACAGACATGATTAGGGAAAGATAGAAATACAGGAACATGTCGCTCAGGAATGAAAAAAATTGGAAGTACAAGTAAGCCAAGGTGAAACAGCTGCAGGATAAACGTGAAGATACTGTAAAAGAAGTGTTCGTTGGAATGACTGATTCAGCATACAGAAAGCTCGAAAGAATTGTTCATGAAATTGAAGGGAGTAGTGGAAACATTAAGAGTGTAATGGGGATTCGACTGTTGGACGAAGAGGAGAGAGATAATAGCTGGAAAGAGTACAGAGCAGGCCACTGCGAAGGAGAGGACCTTGTCTGATGACGTGATAAAAGAGGAAATGGGAGTCGATATGGAAGACGTAGGGGATCCAGTACTAGAGTCAACTTTGGAAGACTCGTGACCAAATAAGACAGAAGAAAGATAATATCAAAAGTTGGTGATAACATTTAACGCTATCCAAAATATAACATCAAGTAAACAAATGTCCATTCCCTAGTGCCGTGAAAAATAATTTTCATATTGCAGAAAGCAGAAGAAGAAGAGTGTAAAACAGGAAATAGAACACATTTAGACGAGTATTTACGAAATATGTAATTATAAATTTATAGTATGACTACACCATAGATAAGTACAAAGTTTCATAACTGTTTCAAACCTCAATTTACAATGACCAGGATGTAAAGCAAAATAGTTCAATTTTTTTTATTTGAGAATTTGGCCAGCTTTGAACTGCGTACAACTTACAACTTACAGTGTTTCGTTTTCTTCCTTTTCGTACCAGCAAATCCTCATTTTCTCTCCTACCACTCGTCCGTGATCATCTGTGTACACCCTTTGGTCGAGGTTGTGGCTTACCTTCTTCATAGGTTGCGTTTTCTAACAGTAGCCTGAAGCGATTCCTCTCACGTGTTATTTCTTCTGTAACATATATTTTGTTTGCATCTTTCTTCACTGCTTCTAGCCATCCTACAATTTTCTTCCGTTTGTTAATGTAATTAAAAGTTTCCTTTGTAATCCGTGTTTTTTTAATTCTTTTTAAATGTGCGTACCATTTTAGCCGTCTCTTCTTCATTGTATCTGTATTTTTTCTCTACTTTTATATAATTTTCATTTTTCATTTTAATTCGTATGCCAGTCTTTTTCTCACGACATAGAATCTTTATTAGTATTTTTCTCTCCCTTTCTTCTACTTCTCCTAGTTCAACATTCTTATTCAGTATTAGGAACGCTGATCCATTGTTTTTTGTGTCCCAATACCTGTATTATTATATCTAATCTTCCCTTGAATGTCTATTGATTTCCTATTTTAGTAGTTTTGCGTTAATTCTGTATGCAAATTATGACTTCTTTACTCTTTCTTTATTTGTTGTATTATCCACTCCATCCCTGATGTAAATAAATTTATCGATTCTATTAATTTCTCCAGACTTTGTTTTCAAAATTTTTTCTCTATTACATAGCAGGCCTCGGAAGACGCTTTGCCAATAGCAAACAAGAACTGAATATGGCAAAAAAATGTTTTGTTCAGTTGTGATTAGAAAGTTTTAAAGTAGTAATTACAGGATAATATTGCGTACAACAGACGACGGCAGCATTAGATATAGTTGACGATTTTAGTACAGTTGTATCAAGCATTTTCGTCCACTGAGTGCAACGATTTAAAGAAATAACGTCTAAGGCTCCAAAAGTCGATAAAACTCACTAAACGTGCAAGAACAACAACATGTACATCTACAGGGTTCAGCGAACCACCTTCACAATAACCCTCTATTATTCAAATCTCGTACAGCGCGCGGATAAAACGAACACCTATATCTTTCCGTGTGAGTTCTGATTTTTCTTATTTTATTATGATTTTCGTTTCTTCCTATGTACATAGGCGTCAACGAAATTTTTCTCATTCGTAGGACAAAGACGGTGAGTGGAATTTCGTAAGAAGATAGCGCCGCAACGAAAAACGTCTTGTATTAATGATGTCTACCCCAAATCCTGTATCATCCTCTTTCCCCTGTGTCGTGATAATGAAAAACGTGCTCCCCTTCTTTGAAGTTTCTCGATGTAAAGATCCCACACCGGGCAGCAGTATTCTAAAAAGAGGATGGACAAGCGTAGTGTAGGCAGTCTCTTTAGTAGATCTGTTATATTTCCTAATCGTCCTGTCAATGATACCCAGTCTTTGGTTCGCCTCCCCCACAACATTTTCTATGCGTGCTTCCCAATTTAAACTGTTCGTAATTGTAATTCCTATACATTTAGTAGAATTTACGGCTCTCAGATTTGACTAATTTGTCGTGTAATAGAAGTTTAACGGATTCCTCCTAACGCACTTTTCGTTATTTACGGCCAACTGTCAATTTTTGCATCATACAGATATCTTTTCTAAACCGTTTTACAATTTTTTTTTTATCCTGTGATGAATTTACTAGTCGATAAACGACAGCATCATCTGAAAACCTAAGATGGCTGCTCTGACTGTCTCCTAAATCCTTTATGTAGATAAGGAACAGCAAAGGGCCTATAACACTACCTTGCGGGGCACAACTTCTGTTTTACTCGAGGACTTCCGCTCAATTACTACGAACTGTGACCTCTCTGACAGGAAATCATGAATCCAGTCACACAACTGAGACGATATTCCATAAGCACGCAATTTCACTGCAAGCCGCTTGTGTGGTACAGTGTCCCCTTCTGGAAATATAGAAACACTCAGCACTTCGTGTGAGTAAGGAGCTAGTTGTGTTTCACAAGAACGATGTTTTCTAAATCCATGTTGGCTGTGTGTCAATAGACCGTTCTCTCTGAGGTAATGCATAATGTTCGAATAAAGTATATGTTCCAAAATCCTGATAGATATCGACATTAATGATATGGGCCGGGTAATTTAGTGGATTACACATACTACCTTTCTTGAATATTGTTTTGCCCTGTGCAATTTTCCAGTCTTTGAGTTCGTATCTTTAGTAGAACGAATGGCTGTGAATAACCGATAAGTATGGAGCTATTGTATCAGCATACTCTGAAAGGAATCTAACAGTCTGGACCGGAAGACTTGCTTTTGTTAAGTGATTTAAGTTGCATCACTATTCCGAGGATATCTACTTCAACGTTATTCATGTTTGCAGCTGTTCTTGATTAAAATTCTGGAATATTTACTTTGTCTTCCTGGTAAAGGAATTTCAGAAGGCTGTGCTTAATAAATCTGCTTTGGCAGCACTGTCATCGATAGCATCTCAATTGCTATCGCGCAGAGAAGACATTGATTATGTCTTGTCACTAGCATACTTCACATACGTCCAGAATCTTGTTGGATTTTCTGCCAGATTTCGAGACAAAGTTTCGCTGTGGAAACTATTATAAGCATGTCATATTGAGGTCGACGCTAAATTTCGAGCTTCCGTTTGAATTTGGCACGTTTTTTCGTTGTTACTGCAAGAGTGATCTGACCTGTTTTGTGTACCAAGCAGGGATCAGCTCCGTCGTTTGTTAATTTGTTTGGTATAAATTTCCCAATTGCTGCCGATACTATTTTTTGAAATCAAGTCACATCAGGTCCACACTTAAAATGTTATTTTGATTGAGTGGAGATTGTCTCCCAGGAAGGCGCCAAGCTAACTTTTATCTTCTTTGTTTAGTAAATTTATTTTTCGTTTATTTTTGCAGTATTCAGTCTCACAACGACAACCCTGTGTTCACTACTCCCTGTATCCGTTTTTATGCTTGCTATTAGCTCAGGATTGTTTGTTGCTAAGAGGTCAAGTGTCGTTTCACAACCGTTTACTATTCGTGTGGGATCATGAAGTAATTGCTCTAAATAATTTTCAGAGAATGCATTTAGCACAATTTTGGATGATTTTTTATGCGTACCTCCGGAATTAAAAACGTATTTCCTCCAATATATCGAGTGTAAACTAAAATTACCACCAACTATAATTGTATGATTCGGATACATGTTTGAGATTAAACTCAAGTTTTCTTTGAACCTTTCAGAAAGTATATCTGAATTGGGAGGTCGGTAAAATGATCCAATTATTATTTTATTCCGGTTGCCAAGAGTGACCTCTGCCCATACTAACTCACAGGAACTATCTGCTTCAATTTCGCGACAACTACTTCAGACACCAACAAACACGTCACCACCGACTGTGTTTAGCCTGTCCTTTCGGAACACCATTAGGTTCTTCCCAAAAATTTCGGCTGAACATATCTCCGGTTTTAGTCAGTTTTCAGCGCCTATAGCGATTTGATCATCAGTGCTTTCTATTAGCGCTTGGAGCTCTGGTACTTTCCCAACACAGCTACGACAATTTACGACTCTTATACCTATGGTTCCTGTATCTGTGTTCTTCCTGTGTTCGGTCTGCTCGTTTTGAGACTGAAGCCCTTTTCTGTGTTTTCCCGAGACCCTCTAACCTAAAAAAACTGCCCAGTCAGCGCCACACAGCCCCTGCTACCCGTGGAGCCGCCTCCTGCGTATAGTGGATACCTGACCTATTCAGTGGAACCCCTAAACCCAACCACCCTTTGGCGCAAGTCGACGAATCTGCAGCCTGTAAGGACGCAGAACCGTCTGAGTTTCTGTTCACACCTTCCACTCGGCTCTGTACCAGAGGCCAGCAACCTGTCCTGTCGACCATGCTGCAAACGGTGAGTGCTGCTTTCATCTCGCTAACAAGACTGGCAGCGTTTCCACTTCTGTTTGCCGCTCGAAACCAGAGAGAATCTCTTCCGATCCAAAGCGACACACATCATTGGTATCGACGTGAGCATCCACCTTCAGTTGGCTGCACCGTGTGCTCTTCATAGCTTCCGGAAGGACCCGTTCCACGTCCGGAATGACTCCACCCGGTGTTCACGCGGAGTGCGCATTGGCTCTGTTCCCCTTCTTGGTATCCATGTCCCACAACGTGAGTAACATTGGAGCTCCCGACTACCTACAACCCACCTTCTGTGATTTCCCGGATCTTGCTGGCTGAGAGGTTTCCTCTGAAACAGGACAGGCGACTGCATCTCGCTAAGCGACAGTGACAGCCTCAGGCAGCACCTGGAACCTGTTCGTGAGACTAACTCGGGAGGTCCTTACGTGCTGCGCCTGCCACGCCCCAAGGCGACCTCACACTCGACCACGAGTGAGGGGTCAAACTTAGTGCGAGAAGTAACTTTAATTGTGTTGCGAAATTTACTTCGACTTTGAAGTCCGCTTTGCATCCTCAATATCAGGAACCTTAGCCAACATTTTTATTAGTCATTTAGAAAATAAGGTATTTGAGAAGATTCGCCGTGTAAGGTTTAGAATCATATATAGGAACAGCTAGGTGCATGACATTATTTGTTTGGTAGATGACTCAAACGAAATAATACAGGAGCTGCACTCAGAAATAAACAAGGCACAGCAGAAGGTAAAGTTCACGCTTGAAAAGGACAACCACATAAGTATTCTTGACATAACAATAATAAATACTCTTTTAACATTTATACAAGACACACAGCCACAGACGCAATAATACATTCCGCATCTAGTTATCCCTGCAAACAGTAGCTACCTGCATTAGGACACATTTTTATAGAGTGTTAGTATGACACACTACGGGAAAAGAATGAGTTGAGTCATACAAACAGCGAGGAACAATGAGTATGAACACATGTAGTACACAGACTCAACAAAAGATCAAAACACAAACACGAAACAGACACAAAACATCCAATATATACAGAATACAAGAACACTCACAAGACCTCATCCCACAAATACACACAACCCACATACATAGTCTCAACACTACACAAAAATAAAGTACTTGGCACACTATGCCTTACACATATAAACTAACGGATGGAGGGGGAAACGTATTAAACAAATAGGGCTTCCTTATAACATATAAAACTGTGCAAACTTCCCATACAATCTTAACTCAACCAGAAATCAAGGGGGAATCACGAGTAGACAACCATAAACGTCAAAGTTGTGATGCAGTGCACGTAGACATGACATGCTGGAATTTTAAAACACTGTGCAAAGAACACATCAGATGTAAGAAATACAGAACAATATCCAAGAAACTGGGAACAAGATATGAAAAACTTAGGACATACAACCACAAAAAATACCTCATACGAATGCAGGAATGATATCACATCCAGAAAGCACTAGTAGAGGAAAAAATGTGATAAATGACCACGCACACATCAATACAACGTTCCTGCGAAACTTAATAAAAGAAAAGAAACACTAAAAAATTACAAATTAAAAAGAATGCTCTTTCAAACGCAGAACAATGTTAAAACAGTACACACACACATACAAACGCACACGCAAATACAACCATGCACACATACTAACACACACAGGATAGATCACTGATATCACAATGACAGGACCAACAGTTGATAATAACATTCAACAGTTGGCGACCCAATACAAAATTTAACATCAAGGAAACAAATGTTCATTTTTTAGTGCAGTGAAAACCAAGTTGCAGGTAGCCGAAGAAGAGCAGCTGTAAAACAGGGAAAAGAACATACGCAGATCAGCCTCTAGAAATTTTTAAGTAGAAATTTGTAGTATCAATACATCATAGACTACCACAAAGTGCCAGAAAGGTGTATAAACTCAATATAGAACGACCATAATGTAAAGTAAGTTCACACACAAATACCTGCATATTGCGGGACAGTGAATATGCAAATAATAAAGGGGAAACGAATATGGTAAGAAAAAACCGTTTTACTCTATTGTAATTACATGGTTCTAAAGTAATTATTAACATAATATTGTAAAATCAACTTAATGTTTTATGTATCAAAGTTGCCGACGCGAATATCATACAGAAGAACAGAATATTGAGTACCTGTTAGGAGACGATCACTCCGGCTTTAGGAAAGATAAATTCAGCTCAGAGGCAGTCCTGTCGTCACACTTGGCTGTGGAAGCAAGAAAAATCAAAACACGGTCATAGGATTTGTCAATCTACACTCATCAAAAAAGTTTTGCATCACGCCGGTTCCCAGAACTCCTGAAGATAGACGTTGACTGTAGATATTGTATCACAGACGCAGTCCCTTTGACTGTTCAGAGATGTCACTAAACCCGCCCAAAGATGTAAACAACCATGCATGAGCAGCTCCTATTAGACAGAGGGAGCCAGACAGCTGATCAGTTCCAGTCATTCCACCAGGAAGGAGATACACGGCTCGTGTTGTCTGTAGTTCAACCATGCCTAGACTGTTAATGCGGAGGTTCGATTACGTCCGCATTGTTTCTTTGTGACAGAAAGGGCTCTCAACAAGGTAAGTGTGTCCAGGCGTCTCGGAGTGAACCAAAGCGATGTTGTTCGGACATGGAGAAGATACAGAGAGACAGGAATTGTTGATGATATGCCTCGTTCAGGCCGCCCAAGGGCTACTACCGCAGTGGATGACAGCTACCTACGGATTGTGGCTCGGAGGAACCTAACAGCAACGCCACCATGTTGAATAATGCTTTTTTGTCCAGCCCCAGCACGGCGTGTTAGGACTCAAACTGTGCGCAATAGGCTGCATGATGCGCAACTTCACTCCCGACGTCCATGGCAAGGTCCATCTTTGCAAACACGACACCATGCAGCGCGGTACAGATGGGCCCAACAACATGCCGAATGGACCGCTCAGGATTGACATCGCGTTCTCTTCGCCGATGAGTGTCGCATATGCCTTCAACCAGACAAACGCCTTAAACACGCTGGTCAGCCAGTGCTAGGTAAAGGTTCTCTGCTGTTTTGGGGTGGCATTATGTGGGGCCGACATACGACGCTCGTTGCCATGGAAGGCGCCGTAACGGCTGTACGATGCGTGAATGCCATCCACCGACTGATAGTGCAACCATATCGGCATCATATTGGCGAGGCATTGGTCTTCATGGACGACAATTCTGGCCTTCACCGTGCACATCGTGTGAATGACTTCCTTCAGGATAACAACATCAGTCTAGTAGAGTGACCAGCACGTTCTCCGGATATGAACCCTATTGTACATGGCTGTGGTAGATTGAAAAGGGCTGTTTATGTACGACGTGACCCACCAACCACTCTGAGGGATCTACGCCGAATCACCGTTGAGGAGTGGGACTGTAAAACAGCCAGATGGATTAGAAACTTTTGTACAAAATAGTTGTTTATGAATACTGCGTTGGACAGAGACCATTATTAGTTTGATCAATCTGGACCAACAGTGCTTTGATGAACCTGTGTGTGGTATGCCACGACGAATACAGGCCTGCATCAATGCGAGAGAACATCCTACTGGGTATTGGAAGTACCGCTGTGTACTGAAATCTGGACCACTACTTCTGAAGGTCTCGCTGTATGGTGGTACAACATGAAATGTGTGGTTTCCATGAGCAAATAAAAAAAAATTCCTTACAGGTTCCGGAACTCTCGGCACCGAGGTGATGCAAAACTTTTTTTTTCATGTGTGTACAAAAAGCATTTGATAATCTACTTTGGTGCAAAATTTTGAAATTTGACAGGAATACTCGTAAGCTATAAGAATAGACAGGTAATGCGCAATATGTTCCAGAACCAAGTGGGAACTATAAGAAAAGAAGAAGAACGAAGAGGTCGGATTATAAAGTATGTAAGATAGGGACACCCATAGACACACATACTTTTCAGTCCACACATCGAATAAAAGATGACGGTATCAGAAGAAAGTTTCAGAAATGGAATTAATATTCAGGATGATAGGACATCAACGATAAGTTTCGCTGAGGAAATTGCTATCCTAAGTAAAAGTGAATTACAGGTCCTGTTGAACGCAATGAGCAGTCTAATGAGTACAGAAAATGGATTGAGAAAAGTCGGCTAAACATCGAACTAATGAAAGGCCATTGGTAACACTAAAATTGTTGCCACGAAGTAGACGAATTTAAGGAATTCTGCTACCTTGGAAGTAAAATTATTCCTGGTGAACAAAAAGAGGAGGACATAAAAAGCAGATTATCACAGACAAAGAGTCTGGCCTCAATTTGAGGAAGAAATCAACGTCAAGCTCGTAGCATCTAATAGTAGTGAAACGCGGACCCTAGGAAGAGTAGAAAGAAGTAAATGGAATCATTTGAGATGTGGTGATACAGAAGAATATTGGGATTTAGATGGACTGAAAAGAAAAGTAATCAGATGCTTTTCCACACAATCGTCGAAGAAAGGAACCTACGAAAAACCTTGAGAAGAAAGGGATAGAATGATAGGACATATTTTAAGACGTCAGAGAATTACTGTATAGGGTAAAAAAAGGGGAAAATATTGGAATAACTCCAATAAATAATTGAGGATATAGGTGTATGTGCTATTCTGAGACAAATAGATTGGCATACGACAGAAATTCTTGGTAGAAGACTGCCCTTCGAGCTGTTATATGAATGTGTGGTGACTATTCTTTGGAACATATGTGAAGGAACAGACGCCACAAATTGAAGGAACCAATGATATCACCTGTATCGGGACTTTGTGCGGAATCAGCGGCGACGAGTGAAAATGTGTCCAGACATCGACTCGAACCCGTGATCTCCCACTTAGTAGGCAGCTGCGACACGCGGGCACAGTGTGTATAGCAAATACGCAAACTACCTAGGCATGCTCTCCGGCTGACACATATTCCCACCCAGTTCCATCTAGCTGCAGTGTCCGTCCATGTCCTCCATTCTTGCTAATTTTATATTCCCGCTGGAGGTCCAACGTAAATGTGTATCTGCACTGGAGGTTGCGGATCCATTGCCCCTTGAGGCGAACCAGTTAAATGAAAGCACGGTGTCTGTTCTTTCAGACGTGTTTCCACCCTTGTTTAGCACATTATAGGTAATACACATACTGTCGTTAAATTTAAATTTTAGTGTTATGTAACAGTTTAATGCTAACCTCAAAATACGTTTTAATCCAGGTTTAAATTGGCACGTTTTAGGAGTTTTAAGAGACAATGAGATACGTGGTCTCAGGCATCCACAATGTTCCAAAAAGTGGTTTTAGGTCCTAATTTCTTCAATTTTTTCCGAGATGATCCCCTGTTGAGATCCCCTCGTCATCTATATCAATTGAATCGTCCGCCCCAATATTTTTGTGCTGGTGACGCCCATCATCTGTAGACTGTGGGTAAGCTGTGAGAGTGGATCCTACTTGGTGAGTCTAAACGAGAGGGACTCATCAACAGTTAGGCGCGATACTAAGAAATTTTCTTTATCGTATATCAATTATAAAAAACGAACTCAAGCCTATTAAATGCTAGAGGGAGTGTAAGTGTCATTAGAGTTCTATTGCCAGAGGGAGTGTGTCATTAGGGCTCAGCTACTACCATGCCAATATGCAACACACAATTTATACGGGAAACAAATAAATATTACTAATCTGTCGAAAATCACTGCTGGTTGATCGTTGGTTTAGCAGAAACGAATTCAGAGAGATTTATTTCGCCACAGTCTAAGAAGTAAATTAGAAAAAAGCATAATCTTTATTACAGTTTCATTTTTCCTATATGTGCATCCGCCAAGTTTATGCTACTGCAAATAATATATCTTAAATGTTGAATAGTTTCAAATAGCGGTTATATTGTACAAGATGGTTTGTGCTGTGCTCTCAGTAACAACGACTGGTTGCAGACGCGTCCTGTAGACACATGCTGTGCAGTACATATTTATATATCACGTACAGTAATATACGAATTTTGATCTGTTAATGCTATTACTTTTGATCTACTGTTACTATTTTACCTTAATTGAAATTATGATGCCTAAGAAGTTTGATTTTCCCAGAATTAGTTTTCTGATGGTGTTATGATGTGCAGTATTTGTGAACGGTTTGTTTTACAGTAAAGATATAGATATGACATCACACATCCTTCAATTTTATCACCTAAGGTATTTCGACACTACATGATTTCGACACTACGTGTGTCGTCTATAAAAGATATAGATGTAACGTCACACATCCTTCAATTTTATCACCTAAGGTATTCCGACACTGTGATTTCGACACTACGTGTGTCGTCTATCAGGACTGTACCAAACATGTATGGTATATATATTTACATTCTGTCCATGATATATGGCTTGACAACTGTACTAAAAGTGTCTCTATCGGTGCTTATGTGCAACATCGATTAGTGTATATTAGTATTCATGTCTCCTACAGACAGAGATATACTCTGAAATCGGTCCATAGTAAAGATCCTTGCATTTTTATTCTCTGACAGTTAAAATTTTCCTTCGCAGTCCCGCACAAGTGACAGTCATATAAACAAGTGCGCATAGTGTGATTTGTAGTAAACATTAGAAAATCGTTCTCGAAATTATTTTGCATTTCATGCAACTTATATTGTACACTACGACAGTTGACATCCATGCTGTGCACAAATATGCGTCACGCGATTTTTTAAGGAATTAACAACGAAATGTCCACATCTGTTATTATGGGTAACTAGCATGTTCGTATAGTGCTACATTAACTGCAGTTATGACTTTCATATTTTTGCTCTCTTCTTTTATATATTTTGTATATTTTTAGAGGCACTTAAAAATTGACAGTTTCTGAAGCTAGTAGTGCAAACAAAGTAATTTAAAACACAGCCTAGTTCCATCAAGTCATTTTAAAGACCTTTTAGACGTTAAAACTTCGTGCCAGACTGGGATTCGAATTCAGAGGCTTACCTTTCATGGTCAGTGAATGCTTTAATGGACTTAGCTATCCAACCTCTTAGAATCTCACAGTTCCAGAAGCTCTCACCTACTTTCCAAACTAAACAAAATTCTTCCCACATAGTTTCCTAGACTCAGAATGTTTCTGTTTTGAACGCCAAACTGACATTAAAATGCCTTTTCCCAGTAGTATAGATACTGATTTTTGAAGGACTTGAGGAGAATGATTTTTATCGGTATTTGTCGGAGCTGGTGGAGGACGACAGACAAAACCTAATCGTGATTGTTAGACCACACTTGGCACTGTTAGCAGTTACCTGGAAAATGTCTGCCATTCGTTTGTCAGCCGTAAAGAGCCGCCCTGTGCATATGAATACATTTTTAGAAGTGAGTTTTACAGGTTTACAACCGATATAACGAAGAAAATGCTGTAAGGTACGTTGGGTTACTAAACTTAAGGACAATGTACGGTGTTCTCTACGTCTTCCAGTTGATGAATAAATGGAGGAGAGTAAAAATTTGAAAGAAAGTAGCCGACAGTGCGGATATTTGAACTGTGACCAGTCTACAGTTATTTTCACACTTACATAGATGCTGATCACCTTGCAGTTTAGATGTTCCAGTAATCTTCAAGAAATTGAGTTCCTTCACCACTGTCCAGCATATTTTGTTTATTGTGTGTTAAACTATCTGGACTGCCATTCAGGACTGTCTGCTGTGGTTAATTCCAACCATACGTATTTGACAGTATTTTAATTACTTGCGAAGACAGATAGTTTTAAAATAGACATAGTAACCGAAACTAGTCACTACCAATAACCATAAGATACTTCTTTGCTCTAATTTCGATGGGATTCCAACAATTTCAGGAAATTAGGTCAGGTCAGTAATATAGTTACTCTCTGTTTGTACAAGTGGAAACGAAACATCGGCTCTCCTCATCTGGTTAGCTTAATAGCGGAGACTGACTGGACATAATACAGGTGCAGATCACGAGTTAGATTGTGAGGGAGGGGGTAGCTCCTTTATCCCCTTCCCCCAGATATAATTTGCTGTTGCCCCTTTTTCTAACTCGCTACAGATAATTGGGTTTCAGTAATAATGCCCATAAAAATATAATTGTTTCAATATAACAATAATAATTTGCTTATATTAGTATTTAGTACTTAATTTTATGGTAAATATCAGTTCAGGAAGTTATATCATTTTAAAGGCATTCGTCCAAAAATATGAGAACTACACATCCCATACGATCGATTTCAGACCTATAGTGGCAACTGTGATCGCAGCTTTGACAACGTCATAATTTATGCGATGTAAAATAGAGATGTACACTCATCATTAGCAATATTTTAACTTAGCTGTCTCACTGTGAACACAGATCTGCAGATTGGGGCTGTGATGGCGATGATGTTTCTTTCAATCGTTTCCGTTTCCGTTTGCAAATATACGTTCTTATGTAAATTGTTTCTTAGTGGAGAGTCTTTCTCTTTCTGTCTTGTCTAATACATTCCTTACGGTTTGCCGGCTGTACCTATGGACTCATGAACTGTATAGGAATTGTAGGCTGCATGCGAGGTTAGCCCGTAAATCAGCGTTTTTACCTGGCTGGTATGTTTTTAGGAGATCGCCCATCTACATGGGCGAGCTCTTTGACATGCAACCGAGAAGTATTGTATACTAAACTTGGCATGTAATTTTCTAGAATTCCTTTCCATTTTCGAGACTTAGTTTACATATTGTTTGTTTTGCAGAAGTTATCTGTGAAATTTGGAAACTGATCAATGTAAAATGTAATTTTCTCCGCCGGGAAGAGGGTTGGTGTGGGAAAAGTGTCATGATCCCTTGAGATCTACACTGACACAACTGAGCTTCATTGTTTCTTGAGGCATAGTGATTGTAAATGTTCGAGATTAGGTGACTAGCTATCGACTGTCGAAGACCAACTTCGACAATGGCGTAGCGATGACCGACTGTAGGAATGTCCAAGTTGCCTCTTTAAAGACTGCTGTGGGAAAGTCTTTTACCAAAAAAATAAAATGCACATGAATAAGACATAAAATAACAACATACAAGAAAGGTGTAACTGGGAACATCTGTTCATATTTGATAACTAAGTTATTTTGTTTAGTTTTTGGCTGTGTAATTTTTCAGTGGCGTTAATATTGCCTTCTATTTTTGTGGGTGGATTTTTTGGCTCACACTTTTCTCCCGTGTATTCTAGTGCGCCAGTATTTTTCAGGTAACAAAATATTGCTTTTGAAAGATTTCGTTAATTAATTTTTCAAGCAGTAATATGCATTTTAAGATACAGAAAAAATCAGGTCTGCAAATTAATTTCACTGAATTTGTAGAAGATTTGTATTATGTACTTTAAATAACATGCATTTAAGGTAAAAACACTATGGAGTAGTAATATTTTCTGAACTACAAAACTGGGAACGAATAGGCCTTTTTAGATCGTCGTCACCAGAGACTAAAGGCAACACCTTGTTAACGAAGCCATCCTTTTTCTGTCCCCCCTCATTTCAACCATTTAGATGTAATTACTGTAGTTCATTACACTGATAACATTTTATAATATGGATGTTCCAGGTATCTTCTTCTTTTTTTACCAGGATTTTTCTTTCTGAATTGTTTTTATGAAGGTGTTATGTCGAATGAGATGTCGGATTAGTTCAGTGTTTGTTCTCTGTTTAATGTTGATCAAGGCACTTTTCAGTTTTCTTTAGTATTTGTTCATTAAATTTTTTTTCTGACAAGCAAGTTTTTTTGGATTGAAACATACTGGATTAAAAAATATTCAATGTTATTGATACCCACAAGATAATAACAAAAATATCACTACTAATTCTAAACAGATGATAATGATGAACTGTAAAACATTCTGCTGACTTGCCTAAACATTCTTTAACTCTGCAACGATGACAACGAAAACGATGATGAATCTGACAATATTTATCAAACAAAGTACAGATTTCCACGAAGATAACAGTTCTTTTCATTCCTCTTGAGTGAAATGGATACAATAATGTCCCATACTTGTCATGAATTTTTCTCTAGTTTCTCGATATCTCTGTATTAAGGTGGTTGTTTGTTAATAAATAACTCTTACTTCTGAGGGTTTATTTTAATCACTTCAATTCTTTTTTTAATACCCATTTCACTTATGTTGTCATCTGTTACTGTACTTCCTGAGTATAAAAGTTCATGTACTTGGAATAGCATTTTATTTGTTATCTTAACGTTTGACCTTAGTCCTGTTTTTTATTTTTCTGTTGCCATATTTTAGTGTTGTTTGTGTTTATTTTCAGTTAATTGTTGTAGAAGAGATCCAACGAAATTTGTAACATACACTTCGTCTTTTTCGGAGTCTGCTAACACTAGCATTTCACCAAAATACCGAATGAAACTTGTTTTTGCCATCCGTTTTAATCCATTTTGTGCCGCTCTCAATTCTTTGAGCTGAACTTTCAAAAAATAAATTAAAGAAATAAGGAGAGAGAGGACTGTCTTTTTGGATATTTCTTTTTTAAGATGGGAGAAAAATAAAACTTCAAAAAGTAGTATATTATTCTCAAAAGAAATAATTGTTAACAGCGTAGAATTTAGTGCATATAGCTTTACTGACTCTTGAATTTTACTATTTCTTTAAATACAATATTTGGTTTACAAAATATTATATAGTAGTTGTAAAGTGTAAACTTTAACGGTCGGAATTGTCACAATAATAAAACATTCCGGGCTATTATGCCATGGTCGATGGGATTCCACTTTAAAACCCGACATTTCGGCCCCATTTACGGACTACAGCTTCAAGGGGGGTCGTAGCTTCGTCGAACTTGCGGTTCACACTCTGGCTCGCTACTGACTACAGCAGAATTTGTAGTGTTTACAAGGTTTACAGTACTTGTTATAAAGTATAATTTATACTCTTAAATGAAGAGTTGCTGCTGTTGTTGTGGTCTTCAGTTCTGAGACGGGTTAGATGCAGCTCTCCATGCTACTCTATCCCGTGCAATCTTCTTCATCTCCCGGTATGTACTGCAACCTACATCCTTCTGAATCTGCTTAGTGTATTCATCTCTCGGTCTCCCTCTACGATTTTTGCCCTCTGCGCTGCCATCCAATACTAAATTGGTGATCCCTTGATGATTCCGAAAATGTCCCACCAAAGGATCCCTTCTTCTACTCAAGTTGTGCCACAAACTCCTCTTCTCCCCAATCATATTCAATACCTCCTCATAACTCATGTAATCAACCCATCCAATCTTCCGCATTCTTCTGTAGCACCACATTTCGAAAAGTTCTATTCTCTTCTTGTCTAAACTATTTATTGTCCACGTTTCACTTCCATACATGGCTACACTCCATTCAAATACTTTCAGACACGACTTCGTGACACTAAAATCTATACTCGATGCTAACAAATTTCTCTTCTTCAGAAACGCTTTGCTTGCCATTGCGAGTCTACATTTATATCCTCTCTACTTCATCCATCATCAGTTATTTTGCTCCCCAAATAGCAAAACTCCTCTACTACTTTGTCTCATTTCCTGATCTAATTCCCCCAGCATCACCTGACTTAATTCGACTACATTCCATTATCCTCGTTTTGCTTTTGTTGATGTTCATCTTAATCCTCCCTTCAATACACTGTCCATTCCGTTCAACTGCTCATCCTCGTCCTTTGCTGTCTCTGGCAGAATTACAAAGTCATCGGCGAACCTCAAAGTTTTTATTTAGAGTATTAGGAGTTTTAACAACAAATACCTCTCGTAGAAGAATTTTGACATTCCAAGTAGAAACTGTGCGTGTATTAGATGATAAAATAGTATTTTTGCTGGAAGCGACATCTGCGCACGTCACGTTTCAGTCAGCGGGAGACAGCAGTGAGGGCGGGCCCGGATAGGCGCGTGGTCCCAGACGCGCGCTGCGCCCCCGCTGCCAGCTCGTGCTGACAGAAAATCAAACCTGGCTCTCCTGCGCTGAGCCAAACCGAGCGGATCTGAATTATACGCGGCGGCGTCCGCCCCCTGGCCGCCTATTGATTCAGCTTCAGTTACACGAGGCGCGGCCCTGCCCCGCCCACAGACGGCACCGCACACCGGACACACTGTACGGCCGCACTTGTCCGCTTACACGCTGCGCTTCATTACCTTCAGCTCTGGAACATGTAGTCGTCGTTTCGTTCCGAAGACACCTTACACGAGCTGTTACTGAAGCACTATACACACTACTGGCCATTAAAATTGCTACACCAAGAAGAAATGCAGGTGATAAACGGGTATTCATTGGACAAATATATTAAACTAGAACTGACATGTGATTACATTTTCACGCAGTTTGGGTGCATAGATCCTGAGAAATCAGTACCCAGGAAAACCACGTCTGGCCGTAATAACGGCCTTGATACGCCTGGGCATTGAGTCAAACAGAGCTTGGATGGCGTGTACAGATACAGCTGCCCATGCAGCTTCAACACGATACCACAGTTCATCAAGAGTAGAGACTGGCGTATTGAGACGAGCCAGGTGCTCGGCCAGCATTGACCAGACGTTTACAATTGGTGAGAGATCTGGAGGTGCTGCCCAGGGCAGAAGTCGAACATTTTCTGTATCCAGAAAGGCCCGTACAGAACCTGCAACATGCGGTCGTGTATTATCCTGCTGAAATGTAGGGTTGCGCAGGGATCGGATGAAGAGTAGAGCCACGGGTCGTAACACATCTGAAATGTAACGTCCACTGTTCGTAGTGCCGTCAATGTGAACAAGAGGTGACCGAGACGTGTAACCAATGGCACCTCATACCATCATGCCGGGTGATACACCAGTATGGCGTTGTCGAATACACGATTCCAATGTGCGCTCACTGCGATGTCGCCAAACACGGATGCGATCATCATGATGCTGTAAACAGAACCTGGATTCATCCGAAAAAATGACGTTTCGCCATTAGTGCACCCAGGTTCGTTGTTGAGTACACCATCGCAGGCCCTCTTGTCTGCGATGCAGCGTCAAGGGTAACCGCAGCCATGGTCTCTGAGCTGCTAGTCCATACTGCTGCAAACGTCGTCGAACTGTTCGTGCAGATGGTTGTTGTCTTACAAATGTCCCCATCTGTTGACTCAGGGATCGAGACGTGGCTGCACGATCCGTTACAGCGATGCGGATAAGATGCCTGTCATCTCGACTGCTAGTGATACGAGGCCGTTGGGATCCAGCACGGCGTTCCGTATTACCCTCCTGAACCCACCGATTCCATATTCTGCTAACAGTCATTGGATCTAGACCAACGCGAGCAGCAATGTTGCGATACGATAGACCGCAATTGCGATAGGCTACAATCCGACCTTTATCAATGTCGGAAACGTGATGGTACGCGTTTCTCCTCCTTACACGAGGCAGCACAACGTTTCACCAGGCAACTGCTGTTTGTGTATGAGAAATCGGTTGGAAACTTTCCTCATGTCAGCACGTTGTAGGTGTCGCCACCGGCGCTAACCTTGTGTGAATGCTCTGAAAAGCTAATCATTTGCATATCACAGCACATTCTTCCTGTAGGTTAAATTTCGCGTCTGTAGCTCGTCATCTTCGTGCTGTAGTAATTTTAATGACCAGTAGAGTACATAGGTAGCATATCTCCATTTATAGGTACAAGGAGTTAGTTTTTAACACAGAACTCTTTTGTTCACTGCTGTAAAACCGTCCTGGAGTTCCAGCTGCGGATTTAGAGTGTTAAATAATTATATGTATATATACACTGAAGAGCCAAAGAAACTGGTACAGCGCCCCCGCGAGCACGCAGAAGTGCAACAGCAGGATGTAGCATAGACTCCAGTAGCACTGGAGGGAACTGACACCATGAATCCTGCAGGGCTGTCTATAAATCCATATGAGTAAGAGGGAGTAGCGTTCTCTTCTGAACAGCACGTTGCGAGGCGTCTAAGATATTCACAAAAACGTTCATGTCTGGGGAGGTTGGTGGCCCGCGAAAGTTTTTAAACTCGGAGGAGTGTTCCTGGAGCCACTCTGTAGCAATTCTGGGCGCGTGGGGTGTCGCATTGTTCTGCTGGAATTGCCCAAGTCGGTGGACATGAATGGATGAAGATGATCAGACAGGATGCTTACATACGTGTCAACTGTCAGAGTCGTATCTAGACGTACCGAGGTCCCATATCACTCCAACGGCACATGCCCCACACCATTACAGAGACTTGAACAGTACCCTGTTGACATGCAGGATCCATGAATTCATAAGGTTGTCTCCATACCCGTACACGTCCATCCTCTCGATACAATTTGAAACGAGACTCGTCCGACCAGTCCAATGTCGGTGCTGACGGGCCCAGGCGAGGCGTAAAGCTTCGTGTAGTGCAAGGGTACACGAGTAGACCTTCGGCTCCGAACGCCCATATCGATGACGTTTCGTAGAATTGTTTCCATGCTGACACTTGTTGATGGCCCAACATTGAAACCTGCAGCAATTTGCAGAATGGTTGCACTTCTGTAACGCTGAATGATTCTCTTCAGTCGTCGTTGGTCCCATTCCTGCAGGATCTTTTTCCGGCCGCAGCGATATCGGAGACATGGTGTTTTACCGGATTCTTGATATTCACGGCACACTCGTGAAATGATCGCACGGGAAAATCGGCATTTCATCGTTACCTCGGAAATGCTGTGTTGCACCGCTCGTACTCCGACTATAACACCACGTTCAAACTCACTTAAACCTTGATCATCTGCCATTGTACCAGCAGCGACCGATTTAACAACTGCGTCAGACACTTGTCACCTTATATAAGCGTTGCCGACCACAGCGTCGTATTCTCCCTGTTTACGTATCTCTGTATTTGAGTACGCAAGCCTGTACCATCTTCTTTGGCGCTTCAGTGTATGTAAAATATCAAAATAATTGTGCAGAGTGTCCAGAATTAAAGTTCCGGTTTAAAACGCTGTGGAAAAAGAACCACTCCTCAGAATGACGTCAAATTTCAACAGCATGTCATTGGCACAGGGGAAAATGTCACGGAAAAAAAGTAACGAAAATGTGACCAACAGATGACACTATAAACGTCATAAAATGCACAACAAGTGGCGATTGGCTCGTGGCTGTTCCTCAGTTTGCATCCGAAACGTCCAACAGGACTGTCTTCATGAAGGCTCGTGAACTGCTGGTGAAGCTCATTTACTAGAACGGTGACAGTTCACTAGCAGTCCTGCAGGAGTTCCGGACACCATAGGATATGAAGGGAATGATTGCAAAATTTAAAAAAAAAGACAGTGTATTTTGAAATGAAATGTGACAGAGGGAGGTAAGAGTTGGTCTGTCGTCTGTTGGAGAGGAGGCCACATCTTTGCAGGAGAGGTCGAGCGGTGGTGTGCAATGCCCGAACGTTGGACATGCCTGCAGGTATAGTGCGTAAAATGCTACAAAATATCCTGCAGTACCATCCACACAAATTCACCCATGTTCAGGAGTTGCTTCCTGCTAATCTGCCAACAAGGGAAACATTTCCTCTGGGATTTATTACTCGCATGGAAGTGGACAATGAATGGACATGGAACATTTTGTGGACAGGCGAAGCCCATTTCCAGTCACCAGGAACTTGTCAATACGCAGAATTGCAAAAATGGGCAACGGAAAATCTGCACGCACGGCAACTAATACCACTTCATTCCTCAAAGGTGACTACTCTGTGTTACGGGTTGGTGGCATCGTTTATCGTAGGTCCATATTTTTTCTAGGAAGGTCCTGTTATCTGTGGCGTCTGTGGTGAACGCTGTGAGAGTATTTTTGGCACCAACGTCATACTAACCTTTCAACAGCCTGCATGTTTGGCTAGGATCATTTTACGCAAGATCGTGCGTCTCCACACACTGCACAGTCGGTGAAGCTGCTGCTTCAGGGGCGTTTAGGAAATCGTGTCATTTCCCTACGGCTTGGCCGTACAAGTCGCCTGATCTTAATCCGTGTGACTTCTGGCTGTGGAATTATGTGAAAGGTGCTTTCAGTGTGCCAGTTACGAACGTAGCTGAACTGAAACCACACACTGTGCAACGCTCCCCGAGACAGTCGCATGTAATCAACTTGTGGCAGAAACTGTGCACAACATACTGTATACGTCTCACGCCAGTCTCACAATCATCAGAAACAGATGTGCTCTTGTTTTATGCGGTTTTCTGCCCAAGGACAGTTAAAAATCCATTTTTCCCATCCGATGTTGTACGACCTTGCCGTGGTGGACGGGCTTACCTATCAACAGTGCCACAGCCTGTCGACTTCCGAGTTTGTGCAGTCACGCAAATTGAACGGTACGGATGGTGTTGTAAGTGGGCTGCTTCTTTGTTGGCAGCGCTGTGTAGCGCCTTGCATTTGATCTCTGACTGCTCTTTCTTTGTAAGAGACTCTGTGGCTGGACGGACTCGTTGTTGGAAGTTAATAGCCAGTACTGTTGGGAAGTTGGAATTTAGTCGCCAGAAGTGATTGAGGTACTGATGGGCAGCTGGAGGTGAACAGCCAGCAATGATAGATGTTAAATATGAGAAGTAAGCATTCATGAAGGATAGAGGTCTGAAGTATTAGCGTAGGCTAACGATCTGGAAGTATCAGACTTGGAGATGGAAAATTATTCATGATTATATATCTTTGTAATTGATGTCAATGACGATTTATATTCGTGTTTGAACTGGGTGTCACATTATTTGGTTTGCAACAAAATATTTCCTTTGCTAACCACATGCTTATTAGTAGTTAGTGGCTTTAGTAGTTAGAATCTTTTATTTAGCTGGCAGTATTGACCTCGCTGTATTTCAGTAGTTCGCATAATGAAGATTTTTGTGTGGTAAGTGCTTAATGAAATGTATAGGTTATTGTTGGGATTTCTTTTTAGTCAGGGCCATTCTTTTGAATTAATTATTTGAAGTCAGGTTGTAATTTTTTTGAGCTGCCAGATTGTGTTGCGCTAAAATATTGTGGGTCAGTGTTGACATGATAAGAAAAAGTAAAGAGAAAGTAGGCTCAGTACGTTCAGTTTCACTCAGCCTTTTCAGAATCAAATAACGTAGAAGTTTCATCTTCTCAATCATTCTGCAATTCATGTACAGACACACACATTTAAATAAGGAAGTTTCAGTGCAACGTGCAACTCCAACCACAGACGTCGTACTTCAGCAGTCCCATTTACGTTACGATGCTTACATCGCTATCTGTTGTTAAAATTTCTGTTAATTTGGTTTTGTAACATGACATTACCCCTTTCATAAACAATATGCTATTCAGATTTTACTTTTTCTGAGCAGTGGTTCTGTTTCTACAGCGTTTTTAAACTGTAACTGTAATTGTGGACACCCTGTATGTATAGAAACACATCCAGTTTTACCTTGGTTACAGAGATACAGCTGTTATTTGAATTTAACCTTAAGAAACACCCACAGAAGATGGTAAGCAAAGGCAAGCAATAAAGTTGATTTTCAAAATACAGTCTTCGACTTCAATGCACTTTCAGATTCTATTGACAAGCCCATGTTTAGCTCTGCTGAAGTTGTCTTGGCGCTCTTTTATCGAGGCAGCACTATTGGTAATTAGAACGACCCATTCGTTTCTTTTGTTTATTTTTTCTTGGCAGACTTCAACTTTTACACTATCAAAAATCTGAAGCGATGACGGCCAGGGACGTAGATCGTGAAGAAAGTTGACCATTTCTACTGATCTGCCATCCGGCAAATGTTACGTTTACATTATGTGTCAGTTGATAAACAGAATGTGGAGTGGCCCCAACATGCCTTGCATCCGAGGGAATGTCTACAAGTAATCTTGGAATCTGGTCTTCACGAATGTCTAAGTAACGGGACCCCTCGATGTGATGCGTTGCCACAACTGAGCCAATCAACTGATTGTCTGTCACATCATATTACACATTTACAGAGGGGCATTCTGCAAAATAGGTTTGCGCAAAGATATAGGACCACTGACGTAAGCTACGAATGTTATTGATGCCGCGACGAGTGAAAATGGCTTCATTAGTGAACATTATTAATGGATTTAGTCGACGATTTGGAGTTAACCAACGGCAAAATTCCACTCGTCTCATTTCATTTTCTCTTCCAAGGTGTTGAATAGGCTGTAAATGATAGAGGCAGTGCAAACGTAATGTGCGCCATGTTGCTGTGCATGGAATACCGAAACGCTTTTGAAATTCTGTGTCTTCTTGTTGAAAGACGACGTTGTACCAACTGAAGAATATCTTCCTCTTCACACACTGTACATTTGCATGTTCAGTTGAAATATGACTGCTGGTTGCTGCACCAAGCTGACTCATTTTAGTGAAAACACAAGTCAACACACAGGAAACTAGATTAACTTCTCATGGTCGCGGTTCACAATCATGCAGAATTTATTTTTGAAAGACGTTTATTTCACAATTTCAATTTCGGCCTTTGGCCCATTGTGAAGTGGTACTACAAAAGCTAAAAGACTACAAACATGAATCACAGAGCGTATATGTTATATACAGAGCTTCGCACTCGTATGATGTTATTGTATTTCTACAGTAAAGACGCTTAGCTTTGTCAATGACATGTATACTTGTAGGAGGACTTGGAGTCTGACATGTGCTGAAGCAAAATGTAAGTGATGCATTATGTTCACCTCTTTTTGTAATGTACTAATGTCTACACCACATGTCTTTACAATCCTGTATATACATTCTGTGCTTCATTTTACGTATTCTTTTAGCTTTTGGGTGCCATTTGATAATGGCCCAAAAGCCGAAATTGCAACTGTGAAATAAATATTCTCTGTAGTCAACGGTGAATACGATGTCATTAAATGAGCTAAAATAAAATAAAATAAAACTCTTAAAATAGGTAATCTGTGATTAAGAAATCATCTACCGTATTTTTTACAACTACATTGATTAAATAAGGAGGCTGTTGAGGGATATTTTCACAGTGTTTTGATGTAAGACACCACGATCTCGCCCTGTCTGTTAAAGAATAATTGCGTTCAGTTTATTGCACTACCCCTATTTGTCTTTATATCTCTATAACACTGAAAATACCTAAAAAACAGTGAAAATACGATGTATGCTGTCTACCTTCTTTTAATGCAAACCAACATTTTTCTTAGCAGCATTAGTTTTGCGTTAACTATGATGGGTAGGAGTATGTATATTTGAAACTTTTACAACTTGTGATCAGGAAACTTAGCCAGATGAGAAATAGTTCCAAAGTTAGGGCAGTATGACGGGGAATTCAGAAGCTAGATGAAAAGAACTACGGTGCACTGCTGACATTAAAGCAACCTAAGAGTTCCCACACAACGTCATAACATGGACCACCACAGCCGTTGAAATTAATGGTAAGCCGAACTTGCTGTTAATTGATGTCTAATCCTGTGACTACGAATGTTGAGGATGTCTCCGTGTGGTAATCTATTTGACATTGCTTATCACCTGAAGATACTGCTTTAGTGCAGCGAAACAGGTCGTGTGAATAAATCATCAATTAGTAACTGTTTGCGGTTTTATTTAAGTGCATCTACCAGCCTAAGAGTTGTGAGTCATGCACATTTCAGCACGCCCCTTCAACAAGAACGGAATCAGAGATGATGCGTGGGCCAAATTTCGCTTCTTCCATCACTGGAATTCGTACGCCCACGCGTTAGCTAAATTCTGGTTACGAACATACATCATGCGATCAAAAGTATCCGGGAACATCTAAAAACATACGATTTTCATATTAGGTGCCAGACACTCCATATCAGCGACCTCAGTAGTCATTAGACATAATGACAGAGCAGAATGGGGCGCTCCCCGGAACTCTGGGGCTTCGGACGTGGTCAGGTGATTGGGTGTCACTTGTGTCATACGTCTGTACGCTAGATTTCCACACTTAGAAACATCCCTAGCACCACTGTTTCAGATGTGATAGTGAAGCGGAAACGTGAAAGGACGCGTACAGCACAAAAGCATGAAGGCTAACCTCGTCTGTTGACTGACAGAGACCGCCGGCAGTTGCAAAGAGTCGTAATGTGTAATAGTCAGACATCTATCCAGACCATCACACAGGAATTCCAAACTGCATCAGGATCCACTGGAAGTACTATGACAGTTAGGTGGGAGGTGATTTCATGGTCGAGCGGCTGTTCATAAGCCACACATCACACCGGTAAATGCCAAACGAAACCTCGCTTGACGTAAGGGTCGTAAACATTGGACGATTGAACAGTGGAAAAAGTTGTGTGGAGTGACGAATCACGGAACACAATGTGGCGATCCGATGGCATGGTGTGAGTATGACGAAAGTCCGGTGAACAGTAAAATTCGGAGGTGATGGTGTTATGGTGTGGTCGTGTTTGTCATGGAGGGGGCTTGCACCCCTTGTTGTTTTCCGTGGCATTATCATAGTATAGGCTACTCTGATGTTTTATGGACCTCCTTGCTTCCCACTGTTGAAGAGCAATTCGGGGATGGCTATTGCATCAACAAGATCGAGAACCTGTTCATAATGCACGGCTTGTGGCGGAGTGGCTACACGACAATAACATCGCTGTAACGGACTGGCTTGCACAGAGACCTGACCTTAATCCTATAGAAGATCTTTGGGATGGTTTGGAAAGCCGTGCCAGACCTCACCGACCGACATCTATTCCTCTCCTCAGTGCTGCACTCCGTGAATTCCCCAAGAAACCTTCCAGCACCTGATTGAACGTATGCCTGCGAGAGTGGAATCTGTGATCAAGGCTAAGGGTGGGCCAACACCATATTAAAGTCCAGAATTGCCGATGGAGGGTGCCAAGAACTTGTAAGTCATTTTCAGCCAGGTGTCCGGATGCTTTTGATAACGTACTGTATCTTCCAACAGTGCAGTTGGCTTCCTCCAAGTCCAGCACACAACATCATAGCTGTTATGTGATAAGGGCTGTAGTAAGTCTGGGTGTAGGCAATACCTCGCTGAATCAAGGTCAGCTGATGTATTAGTAGGGAGTAGGGAAGATTGGTCTACGAGGAACTGCGTAGTTGGTGATACTTTTGACGTTCTAGGAAATTTCTGTTGTGGCTCTGAGCCCTCCAGCTGCGGGCGGACTGCTGGAATGTGGAGTGGGCGGGAAGCAGTTTCGCGACGTGTCGGGTCGGGCAGAGCAGCGCTCGGCCGCCTTTCTGCCGCTGGCTGTGTAATTTGGGCGAGTGGCCACCGCTGAGTGAGTTAGCACTGACCCCGTTCCGGCGCCTCGTACAGGCGACACGTTAAGCCCCGCAGCGGAGCACAGCCGAGCAGAGGTGCCGGCGTCCAAGATCACCACGGGGGCTTTCAGCGGGATTAAATGTAAGTCCGCAACGAGCTCTGTGGCGCCATCGGCACCAGACACCAGACACCTGCTGTCTGCCAACGGCTGCCACGCCGACCAGCGCCAACAGCTGCTGGACCGCCAGACGATGTCCTCGAGGCCATCCCACTGTACATAAATGCCCGGTTTGAAGATTTTTCCATTTCTTTTCACGTCAAGAGCCTTGCTGTCAGCTTGATTCCATAGTCTCTCACTGTTTCGTGGTGTGCTCTTCATACCTACAACATCCATCGCCATATGTAATCAACTTCAAATGTTCGCAAGCCAGTCACTCCTTTTGGAACTGAACCAGTGGGTTCATATAAGACTATGTACCTAGTGTCTAGCCTGCAACATAGCCCCATATACTGAACCCCTTGATAACGCAAAATGACTACAGTAGGACGTGTCATTTTAGAGGGCAAAAATAAAATTTCGCGTGTTCTTTTGTGAATGATGGAGTCCAAAAATGTTCCTTTCGATATATAATATCCTAAATTAAAACATGTTTTTAACTGACAAACGTTTAGCTGGGCAAATTTGCGCTCGATTATAATACATATGGAACTTTTGGACAAAAGGCCATAAATTAATATAAACTCCACAAAAATTTGGTCAAAGAGTGGTTTAATGAACTGAAATAATTTTCTATTATCAAACACTAAAAGCTATAAAATCTTCAACCAACAATGTTCATCAAATCCTGCTTCGATCTATTCCTAGATATCATCCTTATCCCTGCTTCCTGCCCTCTGATGCATCCTTCTCGTTTCTCATGAGAATACGCTTTGCCAGAAGCCTCTGTTACTTGTTTGAAACACCTCTCCATGGAGTGTCAATGACATGGCCGCTTTGGAACTTGCGCTGGCTTTTGAAGAAATATTCTTATTTCTGATAGTTTGAGTTTATAAATTATTAGAGGTCTATACTTTTTCTGAACAGTCTATCAGTTCCAAAAGTGAAGCTATTTGGATTTGCTACTGGTGTTCTGTCCGCAGCTCGTGGTCTTGCGGTAGCGTTCTCGCTTCCCGCGCATGGGGTCCCGGGTTCGATTCCCGGCGGGGTCAGGGATTTTTCCTGTCTCGAGATGACTGGGTGTTGTTATGTCGTCTTCCTCATCATTCATACCCATTACGGTCGGAGGAAGGCAATGGCAAACCACTTCCACTAGGACCTTGCCTAGTACGGCGGTGCGGGTCTCCCACGTCGTCCCCTACGCTCTTCGAAGTATGGGACCTCGTCATCATCACTGGTGTTTTAATATGTCGAACATATAGGTCATTCCTCAATTCAGTGATCTTCCAGATCACTGCTTTCCTCTCTTCTTAACCTCCCGAGCATAACCATATCCGAAGCACCATTTTACTAAATACGAACCACGATGAACCTTGGATAGTTAGCCAAACAATATCTCCTACTGCCTTCGTGTGGGACTTTAGAAGCTTCATTAGATAAAGAATGAGGCTGGGTCCTTTCACTCAAGAGAACTTTAGTTTCATTGTAAACCATGACGAATAGTACACGGCAACAATGTATTTCACAAGCATAAACGTCTTCAAGTTGTTGCCCTTAAAGCCATGTTTTGAAACTCAAATACAAAAAAGTCTATATGCAGTTGTTAATCACCGAGAATGGCTTACAAGACCAATTTCTAATAATGCCAGATCAGTTGGAAGTGCACATATCCTTATAGCCGTAGTCATCTTGTAATCATAAACTTTATTTAGAGAGGTCTTTGACAACAGTGTCACAAAATGGAACCAAAGGATCTGGAAAGGAAATTCTGACAAGTGAGGGATTGGTTCCAAGTTCTGTTGCACTATCAAGCATGTTGCCAAACTTATCACTTCACTTGTTGTTAAACGAAGTTTTCTCATCCAACTATTTGATAACGTGTCTCAAAGGTAGCTCATTTGTATGAAGAGCATAAACCAACCAGATGAGTTTACAAGTCACTTTTTTTCTAATCCGAATGCGTGACTACTTCTACCAAACCGCTGTTAAAATAGTTGATCACCGCTAGTACCCAGCAAACGTTTTATGAATGCTACGTGCTTTAAAAAATCCACAAGACGATAAGTAATAATGTCGCCAGGTTTCCTTTTGTTTAAGTCTTACTCTGGTGTGAAATACCAAAGATATCTTCTACCTAGAACTTCTTGCACAATACTTGAAACTGATGACTTATCTACGTGTAACAGAACTTCATTGGAATCTTGACGTCCATCAATGCAGATACATTAAATTTTGGCTATTCTACATCGGGTATGAAAGTCTTTATCAAGTGATTTCGTAACTTTTTATTGGGCTCTTTTTACTTTATTGTGATCAGCCACAACCCTCCTGTCTCCTTCAGTAACTAATCCAGCATCCAAATATGCAGCTGTTGTAATGGCAGCTGTAGCACATTGGCTGATACAGTACCTACTACTTTGCAATGAATTGTAATACACACACACACGCACACACTCACACACACACGCACACACTAACACACACACACACACACACACACACACACACACACACACACACACACACACACACACACACATATCTGACTTGGCTTAGAAGGTACCTCAGAATCTTCACCCTTAACATCAGTTGTCCCTTCGTCTCTTTTGGAGAACAGAATTTCATTTGATTATAATGTTAACTCTTCCTTCCTTTTCTGCTTGTATTCAGAAATTCTTCCTGATTGATCTTTTTACCACTTTTCGTTCTTAATTTGTCTTTGTGCTCAGGTAGATCTGGTAAACCACTTTGATGCTGACCAACAGATCCAACCTGCTCTCGTTGACCTTTAGTAAATACTAGTTCATCCACAGGGATCTTCATTCCTAGTATAACAGCAGGAGATATGCACTTCATATTTACAGTCAAGACCACCTGGACGTAGACCCTCAAATTCTGACCATACCTTAATCTCACATTTGTCAAACGGCTTGTCGAGCATTGCTATGAATGCCTCTTTCACTTCCAGCTTCCCTCTGCCAAATAATATATTTTGGGCCTCTAAGCAGTTTTCTTCTATCTTCACCAGGAATGTGACCGTCGAATTTAAAACTGGCACCACCAAACAATTCTTTGCTGGTCCCCACATTTCGAGCTCTTTTTGATAAATATTTTTCGCAAGAATCCTTGCTAGGTAGTTTATCTCCACTCTGCTCTCTTAGCAGAGGTCCATATCTTAGAACATCACGCAGAGCTGGGAGTTCAGAAGGCAGCATTTCTCGACCAAATATAGTGAAGATGTTTGGGTGAGTGGTAAATGCTGGTCTTCCTTTTACTGTTCATGGTTCGGAATTTTCAGGCTTTGCAAGTGGGAGAAACTATTTATGCCTTGAAAAAGAAAGACAAAGAGTGGTAACTTTCCTTTGATATTAATAAAAAGACATTCTGTGCAAAAGAGTGACAATTTAAAAGCTTTTACGAGTGGCATAAAAACGTTTACAGATTTAGTAATATATTCTTATTCTTAGAGCAGAAGTACATCTAGAAATAATGATGGGAACGCAGTTCTTGAAAGAACTCTTTGCTTCGAATTTTACATGAAACCTCAAAATATCAAGAAACTAAAGTAGCTATTTACCAATCAAAATAATGTAATTACCGTTTATTGTAAATGGAATTGGGAATTGCTAACCACAATACAACTTTATGACCTCTTATTTTTTGACAAAGGAAGTCAAAATATTTGACACGTCTTAGTATACAAGGTTAGTATAAATGATTCATTGGGATTCAGAGCATTGTCCATTGATAAGTATGCAACGTACAGGGAAGTGTGATACATGAAAAGGTAAATACACACACCAAGTTAAAAATCTCGCCTCGTGTCACGCGTGGGTGCTAGATGGCGCCGCGCGGAGTGGCGGTGCGGTTTGAGGCGTCCGGTCACGGACTGCGCGGCCATTCTCGCCGGAGGTTCAAGTCCTCCCTCGGGCATGGGTGTCTGTGTTGTTCTTAGCATAAATTAGTTTAAATTAATTTAAGTAGTGTGTAAGCATAGGGACCGATGACCTATGCAGTTTAGTCCCTTAAGAATTCACACACATTTGAACATTTTTTTTTGCTAGATGGCAGGCCTGTGATGGCATCCTATAATACGGTGGCAATGCACGGGAAGAGTTTTCCTGTCTCAGAATACGTGAAATTTTCGCCAATTACGAACGTTCGGCGTGCATTCCTGAGCAAATACGGAAAAGCTGCACTTGGTCACCAGAGCATTTTCCGTTGCTTTCGCCAGATTCGCGATACTGGTTGCCTGACAAAGGGAAAAGCACGGGGCGGCCGCGTGTCTCAGAGGACATCGTGTAACGTGTGAGACAGAGCTTTGTGTGTAGCTCACAGAAATCATCCGCTCTTTCAAGCCATCAACTGGGCATTCCACAGAAGACAGTATGGAATATTTCGCACCGCATTTGCATTTTTAACTCTACCGTTTGCAACTGTTACAGCACCTCATTCCAGATGACTATGCCCACCGACTGGAGTTCTCTACTTTAATACAGCAAGCTATGGAAGACAATGTTTGGGGGACATTCGCATATAGCGAAGAGATAACTGCCCTTCGGGGAAATGTGAATCATTACTGTATGTGAGTGTGGGGTAGTGAATTGCCGCATGTCCGTGTAGAGTTGGAACGGGATTCCCCGAAGTTCAATGTCTTCTGTGCCGTATCAAAGACAAAGGTGTATGGGTGCATTGATCGATAATTTTTTTCCCCCCAGACAGTGACAAGTTTTCAACAAGACGGGGCTGCACCTTGCAGGAGCACAATAATGTCCGCGCCTTTCTCAACGAAGAACTGCCACGTCGATGGCCAGGGCGCGTTGGTCTGGGTGGTATTCCTCTGTTGCCAAAACGCTGGGTGTTACGTCATCTGATTTCTTTACATTAAGAACAAAGATTATTTACCTCCATTGCCAACAACGCTACAAGAACTGTAGAAATCCAACATCACTGCTGTGACAGACATTGACGGAAACATGCTATTGAACGTACCGTCGGATCTCGATTACCTTTTGGATGTGTGCCGGTTGACGAAAGGCACACACATTGAGCATTTACAGAATGTATAAGAAACGTGGTGACTGTATCTGCGCCGGCCACTGTGACCGAGCTGTTCTAGGCGCCTCAGTCCGGAATCGCGCTGCTGCTACGGTCGCAGGTTCGAATCCTGCATCGGGCATGGATGTGTCAGATGTCCTTAGGTTAGTTAGGTTTAAGTAGTTCTAAGTCTAGGGGGCTGATGACCTCAGATGTTAAGTCCCATAGAGCTTAGAGCCATTTAAACCTTTTTCACTGTATCTGCCTTCATGTATCACCCATATTTGTGCATCGAATAAACAATGCTTTGAAACCCTAAGAATCATTTAGGCTAAACCTGAATTACGAAAGTTTCGGAGACGTCAAAACTTTCGCAAAGAGCAACAAAACCGGCAGTTTATCCCAGAAGTGCCACAGACGAAATTTTGGTGAGTGCTGACATCGCCTCAAAGTATAATAAATTGTTCCTTATAGACCTGATTTGTGGAAAACGTATGTATTCGTCACATGTGGATTAGTCAACCGTATAAACTATGAGCTTGTGTGATTCAAAAAAAAATTTCGATGACATTGTATCTGCCACCGTGCGCCTCGGAGTACTGCATTAGCGTCGCCTTACCTGAAGTGCTGTAAAGCTCTTGCGAAAGATAATTGTAAGTTCTGCTTATTTGTACCTGTGAACAGGTAGCAGTATGTGTGAAGGAAAACGTTTTAGGATGCAAATCTTAAATATTCGCATGTAGAGGTAAGGGGCACAAGGAGCAATTCGTGAGAAAAGGAGAAGGTGCAAGATAATAAATTTATAAAAATCAAAGCTACGAAAAATGCAATATAATGTTTGAAAGGACTGCGAGCATAAGGTTACTCGTCATGGATAGATACAAGAATCAGATCAGGCCGTTTATCGTCTCCACCGAGCATCGTAGCACAAGAATATTCCAAATAAGACTACAGCCTTCTGCAACATAATTTTGCGACCTCATGTAAGTCGTTACCCCCACTACCAGCGCCGCCACCCGGCTCTTATGTCAACTTCACTCCGCGGCCTCCACTCCTCCACACACGTCTCGTTGGTGGCAGTATTTGTTTATTAGTGCGACACATGCGCGGGAACGCCAGTCTGTCTGCACGGTTTCTACTGGTGCTTAGCTAGTACATTTACTTCCTTTATGCTGTAGACTCGGCTTCGCGGGTATTTCGTGGTTTCTCATTTCTGCATCGCCATTCTTTTTAATAGTTTCAGGATTTTTATCTTCAACTTGACGATAGCGTTTTCGCTCAACTTTTTCCATGGTTTTAATTTAGACTAAGGTGACAGCCACCACGCCACCACGGCTTTTAATTATGAATACCGCAACCTTTTAGAGGCATATACGATATTGTACGACGTGGCAGTGGCTGTGTTATTCCGAATTACGAGGCAAGTTCCTTCGGAAAGGTAGGTGTGTCCAAAGGAAAAGGCACTGCGGCGACTACAGCCTAATGAAATACAAGAAATGTATTCGCAGTTGCGAATATGGACTACTATCAGGTGTATAATGGGATGACGACAGCGAACTTTTGTTCCTGACGGGATTCGAACCAGGATTTATCGCTTATCGCTAGCGGTCGGCTTACCATTTGGCAAGCTTGTCCGAAGGAACTTCGCTTTGTAATTCGGAATAACGCATACACTGCAAAATCTTATTTATCCGGCGACACCGGGCGAGCGACTTTCAAGTAAAATGTCTTCCCTGTACGGGAATATACACCGGTGTCCAAAATTAAAGCAATAACCGAAATTTTACGAGACTGCTTTTATTTTGCGGAAGATAGTAAATTAGAAACATGGTAAAGAGTACAGAAAGTAAATATACTAAGATGGTATCTGTTCTTTCGGACATGTCCGAAAGAACAGATAACATCGGTGACCATGCAGCTCGTTAGAATGAAATTGCAATGAAATGAACACCCTTAGCTGCTAACAGGCGTTGACTACTACGAATGTAGTGCGGGGCAATACGTTGAGAATGTGAGTTTCGCGGGAGGCGTGCCAGAGATAAATCCCTGCAGTCGCGTTGTCCTCGGTGGCTCAGATGGATAGAGCGTCTGCCATGTAAGCGGGAGATCCCGGCTTCGAGTCCCGGTCGGGGCACAAATTTTCATCTGTCCCCGTTGAGGTATGTCAACGCCTGTAAGCAGCTAATGGTGTACATTTCACTCTAATAAATAACTGCAATGTGTACAGCAGTAGACAAAAATGTTCTTCGTTTTTTCCAACTTAACAGGTTTGCGCACACATTCCCACAACTGGTTAATGTGTTCAGTATGTGGTGTGACCACCTGTGGTGGCAATACAGACCTGACAATGATGGGGCATGCTATGAATGATGACATCAGTCTCATGTTAAAGGTAATAAGGCCCATTCCTCTTGCAGACCTGCTCGCAAGTCTTGGAAAGTGGTTGGTGGATGCTGACGTGATGCAACCTGGCTCCCTAGTGCATCCCAGACATGCTCCATGGGACTCCTATCGCGGGAGCGAGCGGGCCACGCCAGCGGTGCAATATCTTTCGTTTCCAATAGAACATCAACCACCCGTGCTTTATGAGGTCCAGCATTGTCGTCCTTCAGTACGAATTTTGTACCCACATCACTTCACGGCAACCATATGTGAGGTCACAAAATATCGTCACGATACCTGGCAGCAGTTAAACCTTGCCGATTCACCTTTACAATTTCATGAAGAGGTGTTACAGTGCTCAACGTAATCCCTACCAACACCATTAAGGATCCTCCTCGATATCGGTATCTTTGCCAATGTTTGGGTGCCGAAATCGTATTTCCCCTCCAGATGCGAATCCGTCGAGAATGACTCTTCAGACCAAATCGGGACTCAATTGTGGAAAGATCTTTGGTACTCTGTTCGACCGTTCTGGCGACATGCTGATGGCTCTACTCTAGACGTTCCCTTCCGTTAAGAGGCGTCAGAGATACACATGCAGGAGATCTCTGGCAATAAAGGCTACTCTGCCGAAGCCTTCTGCACACCCTTTGCCTCGATTCAACACGTCCAGTGGATTCTGCGACGTTAGATGCCAGTTGCCGTGCAGTACCAAGGCGGTAACGTCGTGTCCTTACAGCCAAATCAAAGCTCTCTCTGATTTCACAAGTTGTCGGTCCTGCTCTGATCTTCGGAATACAGTCTCGGTGTCTATAAACTGAAGCAACATCTGAGAAACGACAGAACGATTCACATTAAACCATTGAGCCAAATCAGTTTGCGACTGTCCTGCTTCCATTCTTGCCCGCATCTCGTGGTCGTGCGGTAGCGTTCTCACTTCCCACGCCCGGGTTCACGGGTTCGATTCCCGGCGGGGTCAGGGATTTTCTCTGCCTCGTGATGGCTGGGTGTTGTGTGATGTCCTTAGGTTAGTTAGGTTTAAGTACTAAGTTCTAGGGGACTGATGACCATAGATGTTAAGTCTCATAGTGCTCAGAGCCATTTGAACCAATTTTTTGCTTCCATTCCTCCTACGGCCCTCCCCTGCAGAGTGTCTGGTAGGCGTCTTCTCTGTGCCATATTGCACCGTCTGTGACTGTATACAGAGCGATTGTGATTGCGGGGCTACCCAGCAAACATTACCCCGTTTCATAGCAGTCCTGAAGTCATGGTTGGCGTGGATGTCCGATGACTGGAATGCCATCTTACAGTGCAGAACACGACTGTACAGACATCTGTTGACAGTTTGTATGATTATATCGTGAAACAGGCACAAGACTGGGAAATAGCGGTTTGTCGGATTAATTTTGGACAACAGTGTGCATAACTGATGTACGGGTACAGGTTCTAGACGCATGGTTAACGACATATGGAAATTTTGGTCTGGCCATGAGTCGTGCACGGGTAGCCACATGGTAAGGTGACCGTTGCGATCAGCGGGAAATCTGGGTTCTACTCCCGATCGGAAACCAATTTTCACTGTCGTCATTTCATTACGCAGCTGATGGTAGTATATATTCGCAACTGCGAACACATTTCTGGTATTTTTAAGGTATGTTTGCATCCTCGAACTGTTAGCTTGTTCTAACACTTAATGGTTTAGATAGCTTCGCGAATCAGAACATTCATGAAATGTTTAAAGGTTTTTTTAAATTACCGCTACCAGTCACAAAATTTATCAACTGTTGTATTACTTATTTATTTACCGACATTTTTCGAGGGTTGTATCTCATTTTGAAGCTAAATGGTATTACAAAAATTACTTTACAATAAGGTCTTACTGATGTTACATTTTTGTGCAAGCATCAGTCCAGCTTCCAGAGTGACATCGCCTCTTACTATGTTTTCTCTTCTTCCTCAGGATGACCACAGCATTTACGAAAAGACTATGCAACATCAATGTGACCTTATTTTATAGTTGTTTTTGTAACGCCATTTAGCCTGAAGATGAGGTATAATCTTCGAAACATGTCACTAAATAAATAAGTAATACAATAGTTGACAAAGTTTCTGACTGGTAGCGGTAACTTAAAAAAAAAAAAACCTTTACATATTTCTTGAGACAGTCACGGTAGAAAAATAGTCAAAATGGCTTCAAATTCTTTCATGAAATGTTTATTTCGCCACGTGTAGCAATTAATCTTATGATTCATTAAGAGCGCGAAATGCGTTATTAATCAATAAACTACCATACTCTACTAAGCCACAACGTGCATTCTCAGACATTTTTTCCTCTACGTACTGAGTGTTAATAGACTTCTTTTGGTCACGAATACCCTCCTTCCTTCGTCTGTTTTGGGTTACCTCGTTTTCAGAGTAGCAGAATTACTTAACTTTCACTACTTCGTGACCACCAGTTTTGACGTCAAGTTTCTCGCTGTCCTCATTTATGCTATTTCTCGTTACATTCTTTTTCCGGTTTACTTTCTATCCATGTTCATTACTCATTTGACGGTCCACTCGGTCGTGCCGTAGCGTTCTCGCTTCCCACGCCAGGGTTCCCGGGTTCGATTCCCGACGGGGTCAGGGATTTTCTCTGCCTCGTGATGACTGGGTGTTGTGTGATGTCCTTAGGTTAAATATGTTTAAGTAGTTCTAAGCTCTAGGGGACTGATGACCATAGATGTTAAGTCCCATAGTGCTCAGAGCCATTTGAACCATTTGACGGTCCATTCCATTCAGCACATCCTGTAATTCTTCTTCACATTCACTGAGAATAGCAATGTCGTCAGCGAATTTGATCACTGATATTCTTTCACTTTGAATTTTAATCCACTCTTGAACCTTTCCTATAGTCCTGTCATTGCTTCTTCGCTGTAAAGAATGAACAGTAGGGGCGAAAGACTGGAACCCTGTCTTACATCCTTTTTAATACAAACATTTCATTCTTGGTCTTTCGGCTCACTGTTCCATCTTGTTTCTTATACATATTGTATATCACCTGTGTTTCCCTGTTGCTTACTCCTATTTTTCTCAGAATTTCGAGGGCTTTGCGGTATATCACACTGGCGAACGCTTTTACTAGCTCAACAGATCCTATGAGCGAATATTTTTCTTCAGTCTTGCTTCCATCATCGAGCTCAAAGTCAGAAAGCTTCTCTGGTGCGTTTGCTTTCCCAAAGCCAAAGCGATCATCGTTTAACAGAGCCTAAATTTGTTTTTCCATTCTTCTGCACTCTATTCCTGTCAACAGCTTGGATGCAAGAGCTGTTAAGCTGATTGTGGAATAGTGTTGGCTCCTATCTGTTGTTGCTATCTACGGAATTCCGAAGATGATGTTTTTTTTTCTGAAAGTCTGAAAGTACATCACAAATCGCATAGATTCTACATACTAACTTCAATAGTCTTTTTGTTCCCACTTCCCCAGTGACCTGAAATTCTGATGGAATATCACCTATTCTGCTGTATTTGGTCTCGTGAGCTGTTCTAAACTCTGACCCTAATACCTGATCCCCTATCTCTTCCCTCTCGACCCCACTTCCTTCTTGTACCAACTCAAGAGACGAGACTGCCCCCCTCATAGAAGCCTTCAGTACACTCTTTCCAACTATCCGCTCTTCCTTCTGCGTTTAACAGTGGAATTTCCATTGCGCTCTTGATGTTGCATTCTTGATTTTAATTTCACCAAAGATCGTGAACTGAGACGGACCTTCCGATCATCATTTCTTTTATGATTTCTTCACATTTTTCTTGCCGCCATTTCGCCTTAGTGCACTGCATTTGTTCTTTATTTCATCCTTAAATGGTCTACACTGCTGTATTTCTGTTTCTTCCTGAAAATATTTGTATTTCCTTCTTTCGTCGATCAGTCAAAGTCTTTCTTTTGTTACCCAACGTTTTTTCGGAGCTACTTTCCTTGTACTTACATCTGACTAACCAACGTCGGAGATCGCCCTTTGTAGAGATGTCCCCTCCTTGTAAACGGAACTGCGTAGTACGATATTCCTTATTGTAGTATCTATATCCTTAGCGAACTGCAAACGCGTCTCACCATTCCTCAGTACTTCAGTATCCCACTTTATTCCCCAGTGCGTCCTCCGTACGATGCTCTTAAACTCCAGTATATCCCTTGCAATTTCCCATTCCTCAACTCATTCACGAAAAGTTCTTGTAGGTCTCAGTCCCTTGTCACTAACATATGAGTATCTCTTGTTCTGGTAAGAATTCTCCACATATTTTCGTCACAAGTTAAAGTAATTACTTTCATCTAAAACATGTGCTATTTTACAACTCCATAATAATTTGATGTGGGACAGGTGTGAAATTTCATGGAGGTTAAGCAATGACATATTAAAAATTCGCCACACGGGACTGCGCATACAGTAGTTTAAAAAAAGTTGTGGTTTTTCTAAGGTAGCTCCAAAAATGCGAGAGAGCACAGCTTCACAAAATAACGTGCTTAGCTGCACATTCTGAGTACGCCATTGTCGATGTATCTGGTTACCACGTAGCACGTAACCAAGTAAATAAAATTTCGAGAAATTGCATCTATGTAAACTCCAAAATATTAAACAACCGTTTGAAGTATGTTTTTTCAGAAGTTCAGATCTTTTCCTCTCCTAATCTGGTCGCAGTTAAACTGTTGCATACGAGCGTATACATACTGGAGAGAGAAGTGTTCATACGTCCACTCAGTGCAGTGGGTGGTTGAAAATATAGTCTCTGCTCTCCAGTGCTTTCCCTACTCATAATTTATCTTTGGTGTACTGAACAGTTCTTTGTAAAATATATGAAGTACGTCGTCCCTAACACGATTCTCATATAGCATAAAATAGACATTTAATTTTCTTTCTGGCAAGTCTAAAGAAACTGCTACTTATATTGATGAAATATTCTCAGATTATGAGGAGAGTCGGGGTGTCCTGTTACCACAACGTGTCGACCCGTTTCCTGCTCGTCATAGTCAGGGGAAGTGTCGAGTTCGCTCCATTATAGGCGCTGGACTGCAGACTCGTTTGCCAAGAGCCTAGCAGGTGGGGCAGCCGCGGGGCTCCCGAATAGATATTTTATATGCGACAGAAAGTCGCTTATGAGGTTTGTGACCACGTTGAAATACATGAAAATTATAACCAATGCTGTTAAGTTGCTACTAATAGGTAACAGACATTAGTTGACTTCTTTATTACATTACGCATTTTGGGTTTGATCTATCTCCCAGAAATTAAGATTAACAACAGCACAAACTAGATGGCATGTTGATCAACAGCGCTACATTCGTCCACTAAAAATTTTTTATTTAAATTTATTGATTACATTAGACCGCAGAATTCCATGCCTAATTACAAAGTAACCAAGGGAACAACCGTACACGTGTGAGTGGCAAACAACAAATAACTAAAATAGTAAAAACGCTGTTACGAGTCTCCACCAGATAGTGTTAAAACCAGCTGACCAAGAATAAAAAGCAAAAACGTTTAAGACACAAACGAGTTACTGAAATTGGCTGCGATTTGGCATTGATTTAAATCAATGGGGAAGGTTCAGAATTTGCGTCGGGCCGCGACTCGAACCTGGATCTAATGATTGCCCAACAGACACGCTAACCAATGCGCCACGCGAACACAGCCACCATAACAACTGCACTTAATACCCTAAGACGCTTCCCGTCAGACCCCAAACACTCTTCATATCCACACAGTACGACTGTAATTCCCCTTGCCCATTATCCTCATTACTCGCGCATTTCGTCGATTCAAGTAAGAGTTCGAGCCTGATGTGCACCCACACTGAAGAGATCATTATTCGCTGTCCTCGCCTTAATTATATGTATATAGACATATCAACCTTTGCGGCTTGAAACCCTATTATTACTTTCGGATCTCTTGACAACTGTTAAAGTAAGATATTGTATTTCAGTCACATCGCGGTTATGACCAACGTGGGCTTCACGCTTGCATGTCGAGATGTGCAACAGCGGAGCGTTTCGTTTACTTCAAGCGTCAACTTCGTTTTGCCATTTGTCGGAATGTTCAAAATGGTTCAAATGGCTCTGAGCACTATGGGACTTAACATCTGAGGTCATCAGTCCCCTAGAACTTAGAACTACTTAAACCTAACTAACCTAAGGACATCACACACATCAATGCCCGAGGCAGGATTCGAACCTGCGACCGTAGCGGTCGCGCGGTTCCAGACTGAAGCGCCTGAAACCGCTCGGCCACATCGGCCGGCTTCGTGTTATCGATCGCGTAAGAAATAATAAGGGTGTCCGTTTTTTTTAACTAATACGCGCTTACGTTTTATAATGTTTATTTTCATGAGCCCCTGTCGTAAGATCACACCAGTGAAAGTCGTGTTTCAATATCTATTTTTGTTCCAGAAACACTTGCACTGAAACGCTTAAGTGAGCCACTATAATGTGTGGGCAGGTCTGATGGAAGCTGTACTATGGTAGTACACGCAGTTGCGATGGTCACTGCGTTCTGATGGTGCAATGATCAGCGCATATGCCTAGTAAATAGATCAACTAGGTTAGAGGCCCGATCCCCCACAAATTTTTGACCTTAGCCGTTGATTCAAATCTACGTCCATTTCTAACCAATATATGTAATTTCTTTGTGTCTTAATTCACAGTGGCTACTGGATCTAAATGGTGTCTGTTCTTTCGGGCATGTTCGAAAGTACAGACACCACATATAAGTCTTATATCTAAAAGGCGATGTCCTGACTGACTGACTGACTCGTCATCGACCAGTCCAAACATCAAAGGATAGAAACTTGAAATTTGCGGAAGATGTGGATCTTATACTGTAGGCGTCGTTTACGAAGGATTCACGAAATTTCAACCCTAAGGGGATGAAATAGGATTTTTTTTTTGAAAATGTGATTGAGACAATTTTGAAGCTAGTCCTATGAACACTGGTATTTGTTTTCTCGACCAGAAAAGAAATACATGTTTCAGCATTTTTAGAAATTTAACCCTGTGTGGGTGCGGCAGTAGTTGACAGCATTTTTTGAAAATATATCATTATTAAGGGACTACTAAAGTATTTTTAATGATACATTTAAGAACATTGCTGTTTAAGTTCACAGTTACAAATAAAAAATACGTGTTTCAGTGCTTTTGGAAACTGAATCCATAATGGGGTGAAATAGGGGAAAAGATTTTTTATGAACATTTTTTATTATAATAGCACTTTTAAAGCTATCTACGAACGTTGAAGTGTTGCTTCTCAGCATAAATAAAAAAGTATGTGTTCCATCGTTTTTGGAAAGTCACCCATATAGGGGTTTACCAAAGGATGAGAGTTTTATGTAAATAATTCATTGTGCAAGCATTTTGGAACCTCAATCAATGAAAAATTTATATTTGGCTTCTCTATTAGAAATAAAACATAAGCATCTCACTATTTTACGAAATTCTATCTCAAAGGGAGGTAACTAACCATGAACCATAAACCTTGCCGTTGGTGGGGATGCTTGCGTGCCTCAGCGGTACATATAGCCGTATCACAACGGAGGGGTATCTGTTGAGAGGCCAGACAAAGGTGTGGATTCCGCAGAGGGGCAGCAGCCTTTACAGTCTGGATGATTGACTGACCTGGCCTTGTAACATTAACCAAAACGGCGTTGGTGTGCTGGTACTGCGAACGGCTGAAAGCAAGGGGAAACAACAGCCGTAATTTTTCCCGAGGGCATGCAGCTTTACTGTATGGTTAAATGATAATGGCGTTCGAGTGGGTAAAATATTCCTTAGGTAAAAAAGTCCCTGATTCGAATCTCCGGGCGGGGACAAATCAGGAGGACGTCGTTATCAGGAGTAACAAAACTGGCGTTCTACGGATCGGAGCGGGGAATGTCAGATCCCTTAATCGGGTAGGTAGGATAGAAAATTCAACGACGGAAATGGATAGGTTAAAGTTGAGATACAGTCGGAATTAGTGAAGTTCGGTGGCAGGAGGAACAAGACTTTTGGTCAGGTGAATACAGGGTTATAAATACAAAATCAAATAGGGGAAATGCAGGAGTAGGTTTACTAATGAATAAAAAGATAGGAGCGTGGGCAAGCTACTACGAATATCATAGTGAATGCATTATTGTAGCCAAGATACACACGAAGCCCACGCCTACCACAGTAGTACAAGTTTATACAACAACTAGCTCCGCAGATGACGAAGAGATTGGAGAAATGTACGATGAGATAAAAGAAATTATTCAGATAGTGAAGGGAGACAAAAATGTAATAGTCATGTGGGACTGGAATTCGATATTAGGAAAACGAAGAGAAGGAAAAGTAGTAGATGAAAATGTAATGGGGGTAAGGAATGAAAGAGGAAGCCACCTGGTAGAATTTTGCACAGAACATAACTTAATCATAACTAACAATTGGTTTAAGAAACATGAAAGAAGGTTGTATACGTGGAAGAGGCCTGGCGATACTGCAAGGTCTCAGATAGATTATATAATGGTAAGACAGAGATTTAGGAACAGGTTTTAAATTGTAAGACGTTTCCAGGGGCAGATGCGGACTGTGACCACAATTTATCGGTTATGAACTGTAGATTAATACTGTAGAAACGGCAAAATGGTGGGAATTGAAGGAGATGGGATCTGAATAAACTGAAAGAACCAAAGGTTGTAGAGAGTTTCAGGGAGAGCATAAGGGAACAATTGACAGGAATGGGGGAAAGAAATACAGTAGAAGAAGAATGGGTAGCTTTGAGAGATGAAATAGTGAAGGCAGCAAAGGATCAAGTAGGTAAAAATACGAGGGCTAATAGAAATGCTTCAGTAACTGAAGAGATATTGAATTTAACTGATGAAAGGAGAAAATACAAAAATGCAGTAAATGAGGCAGGCAAAAAGAAATACAAACGTCTCAAAAATGAGATCGTCAGGGAGTGCAAAATGTTTAACCAGGGATGGCTAGAGGACAAATGTAAGGATATAGAGGCGTATATCACTAGGGGTAAGATAGATACTGCCTACTGGAAAATTAAAGGGACGTTTGGAGAAAACAGAACCACTTGCATGAATATCATGAGCTCAGGTGGAAACCCAGTTCTAAGCAAAGAAGGGAGAGCAGAAAGGTGGAAGGAGTATATAGAGGGTCTACACAAGGGCGATGTTCTTGAGGACAAAATTATGGGTATGAAAGAGGATATAAATGAAGATGAAATGGGAGATATGATACTGCGTGAAGAGTTGACAGAGCACTGAAAGGCCTAACATAAGTCGAAACAAGGCCCGGGGAGTAAAAAACATTCCATTAGAACTACTGATAGCCTTGTGAGCGCCAGCCTTGACAAAACTCTACCAACTGGTGAGCAAGAAGTGTGAGACAGGCGAAATACCCTCGGACTTCAAGAAGAATATAATAATTCCAATCTCAAAGAAACCAGGTGTTGACAGGTGTGAAAATTACCAAACTATCAGTTTAATAAGTCACGGATGCAAAATTGTTTTTGTTGTGGTCTTCAGTCCTGAGACTGGTTTGATGCAGCTCTCCATGCTACTCTATCCTGTGCAAGCTTCTTCATCTCCCAGTACCTACTGCAACCTACATCCTTCTGAATCTGCTTGGTGTATTCATCTCTTGGTCTCCCTCTACGATTTTTACCCTCCACGCTGCCCTCCAATGCTAAATTTGTGATCCCTTGATGCCTCAGAACATGTCCTACCAACCGATCCCTTCTTCTAGTCAAGTTGTGCCACAAACTCCTCTTCTCCCAATCCTATTCAATACCTCCTCATTAGTAACGTGATCTACCAACCTTATCTTCAGCATTCTTCTGTAGCACCACATTTTGAAAGCTTCTATTCTCTTCTTGTCCAAACTAGTTATCGTCCATGTTTCACTTCCATACATGGCTACACTCCATACAAATACTTTCAGAAACGACTTCCTGACACTTAAATCTATACTCGATGTTAACGAATTTCTCTTCTTCAGAAACGCTTTCCTTCCCATTGCCAGTCTACATTTTATATCCTCTCTACTTCGACCATCATCAGTTATTTTACTCCCCAAATAGCAAAACTCCTTTACTACTTTAAGTGCCTCATTTCCTAATCTAATTCCCTCAGCATCACCCGATTTAATTTGACTACATTCCATTATCCTCGTTTTGCTTTTGTTGATGTTCATCTTATATCCTCCTTTCAAGACACTGTCCATTCCGTTCAACTCCTCTTCCAAGTCCTACGCTGTCTCTGACAGAATTACAATGTCATCGGTGAACCTCAAAGTTTTTATTTCTTTTCCATGGATTTTAATACCTACTCCGAATTTTTCTTTTGTTACCTTTACTGCTTGCTCAATATACAGATTGAATAACATCGGGGATAGGCTACAACCCTGTCTCACTCCTTTCCCAACCACTGCTTCCCTTTCATGCCCCTCGACTCTTATAACTGCCATCTGGTTTCTGTACAAATTGTGAATAGCCTTTCGCTCCCTGTATTTTACCCCTGCCACCTTCATAATTTGAAAGATAGTTTTCCAGTTAACATTGTCAAAAGCTTTCTCTAAGTCTACAAATGCTAGAAACGTAGGTTTGCCTTTTCTTAATCTTTCTTCTACGATTAGTCGTAAGGTTAGTATTGCCTCACGTGTTCCAACATTTCTACGGAATCCAAACTGATCTTCCCCGAGGTCGGCTTCTACCAGTTTTTCCATTCGTCTGTAAAGAATTCGCGTTACTATTTTGCAGCTGTGACTTATTAAACTGATAGTTCGGTAATTTTCACATCTGTCAACACCTGCTATCTTTGGGATTGGAATTATTATATTCTTCTTGAAGTCTGAGGGTATTTCGCCTGTCTCATACATCTTGCTCACCAGATGGTAGAGTTTTGTCATGACTGGTTCTCCCAAGGCCATCAATAGTTCTAATGGAACGTTGTCTACTCTCGGGGCCTTGTTTCGACTCAGGTCTTTCAGTGCTCTGTCAAACTCTTCACGCAGTATCTTATCTCCCATTTCGTCTTCATCTACATCCTCTTCCATTTTCATTTTGTCCTCAAGTACATCGCCCTTGTATAAACCCTCTGTATTCTCCTTCCACCTTTCTGCCTTCCCTTCTTTGCTTAGAACTGGGTTTCCATCTGAGCTCTTGATATTCATACAAGTGGTTCTCTTCTCTCCAAAGGTCTCTTTAATTTTCCTGTAGGCAGTATCTATCTTACCCCTAGTGAGACAAGCCTCTACATCCTTACATTTGTCCTCTAGCCATCCCTGCTTGGCCATTTTGCACTTCCTCTCGATCTCATTTTTGAAACGTTTATATTCCTTTTTGCCTGCTTCATTTACTGCATTTTTATATTTTCTCCTTTCGTCAATTAAATTCAATATTTCTTCTGTTACCCAAGGATTTCTACTAGCCCTCATCTTTTTACCTACTTGATCGTCTGCTGCGTTCACTACTACATCTCTCAGAGCTACCCATTCTTCTTCTATTGTATTTCTTTCCCCCATTCCTGTCAATTGTTCCCTTATGCTCTCCCTGAAACTCTGTACAACCTGTGGTTCTTTCAGTTTATCCAGTTCCCATCTCCTTAAATTCCCACCATTTTGCAGTTTCTTCAGTTTCAATCTGCAGTTCATAACCAGTAGATTGTGGTCAGAATCCACATCTGCCTTTGGAAATGTCTTACAATTTAAAACCTGGTGCCTAAATCTCTGTCTTACCATTATATAATCTATCTGATACCTTTTAGTATCTCCAGGATTCTTCCAGGTATACAACCTTCTTTTATGATTCTTGAACCAAGTGTTAGCTATGATTAAGTTATGCTCTGTGCAAAATTGTACCAGGCGGCTTCCTCTTCCATTTCTTCCCCCCAATCCATATTCACCTACTATGTTTCCTTCTCTCCCTTTTCCTAGTACCGAATTCCAGTCACCCATGACTATTAAATTTTCGTCTCCCTTCACTATCTGAATAATTTCTTTTACTTCATCGTACATTTCATCTATTTCTTCATCATCTGCAGAGCTAGTTGGCATATAAACTTGTACTACTGTAGTAGGCATGGGCTTTGTGTCTATCTCGGCCACAATAATGTGTTCACTATGCTGTTTGTAGTAGCTAACCCGCACTCTAATTTTTTTATTCATTATTAAACCTACTCCTGCATTACCCCAATTTGATTTTGTATTTATAACCCTGTAATCACCTGACCAAAAGTCTTGTTCCTCCTGCCACCGAACTTCACTAATTCCCACTATATCTAACTTTAACCTATCCATTTCCCTTTTTAAATTTTCGAACCTACCTGCCCGATTAAGGGATCTGACATTCCACGCTCCGATCCGTAAACGCCAGTTTTCTTTCTCCTGATAACGACGTCCTCTTGAGTAGTCCCCGCCCGGATATCCGAATGGGGGGACTATTTTACCTCCGGAATATTTTACCGAAGAGAACGCCATCATCATTTAATCATACAGTAAAGCTGCATGTCCTCGGGAAAAATTACGGCTGTAGTTTCCCTTTGCTTTCAGCCGTTCGCAGTACCTGCACAGCAAGGCCGTTTTGGTTAATGTTACAATACCAGATCAGTCAATCATCCAGACTGTTGCCCCTGCAACTACTGAAAAGGCTGCTGCCCCTCTTCAGGAACCACATGTTTGTCTGGCCTCTCAACAGATACCCCTCCGTTGTGGTTGCACCTACGGTACGGCCATCTGTATCGATGAGGCATCAAGCCTCCCCACCAACGGCAAGGTCCATGGTTCATGGGGAGAGGATGCAAAATACTGACACGAATTCTTTACAGACGGTTGGAAAAACTGGTAGAAGACGACCTTGGGGAAGAATAGTTTGGAAATGTTGGAACACGTGAGGTAATACTGTTCATACGACTTACCTTAGAAGACAGGTTAAGGAAAGACAAACCTACGTTTCTAGCATTTGTGGACTTAGCGAATGCTGTTGACAATGTAGACTGGAATACTCTCTTTGAAATTCTGAAGGTGGCAGGGGTAAAATACAGGGAGCGAAAGGCTATTTACGGTTTGTACAGAAACCAGATGGCTGTTAGAAGAGTCGAGGGTCATAAAAGGGAAGCAGAGGTTGTGAAGGGAATGAGACTGTGTTGAAGCCTATCCCCGATGGTATTCAATCTATATATTTTGCCAGGAGTAAAGGAAATAAAAGAAATTTGGAGTAGGAATTAAAAGCCATGGAGAAGAAATAAAGACTTCGAGGTATGTCGATGACATTGTAATTCTGACAGAAACATCAAAAGATCTGGAAGAGCAGTTGAACGAAATGGACAGAGTCCATATATGATGAACGTCTACAAAAGCAAAACGAGGGTAACTGAATGTAGTCCAATTCAATCAGGTGATGCTGAAGGAATTAGATTAGGACACCTAAAGTAGCAGATGAGCTTTGGTATTTGGGGAGAAAAATAACTGATGATGGTCGAAGTAGAGAGGATATAAAATGTAGACTGGCGATGAAAAGGAAAGCGTTCCTGAAGAAGACAAATTTGTTAACATCGATTATAGTGTTAAGTATCAGGAATTCGTTTCTAAAAGTATTTGAGTGGAGTGTAGCCTTGTATGGATTTGAAACATGGACGATAAATAGTTTATACAGGAAGAGAAGAGAAGTTTTCGAAAATGTAGTGCTACAGAAGAATGCTGAAAATTAGATGGGTAAATCATATAACTAATGAGGAGGTACTGAATAGAATTGGGGAGAAGAGAAATTTGTGGCACAACTTGACTAGAAGACGGGATCGGTTGGTAGGATATGTTCGGAGGCATCAAAGGGTCACCAATTTAGTATTGGAGGGCAGCTTGGAGGGTATAAATCGTAGAGGGAGACCAAGAGATGAATACGCTGATCAGATTCAGAAGGATGTAGAGCGCAGTAGTTAGTTGGACGTCCGCAGCTCGTGGTCGTGCGGTAGCGTTCTCGCTTCCCACGCCCGGGTTCCCGGGTTCGATTCCCGGCGGGGCCAGGGATTTTCTCTGCCTCGTGTTCTAAGTTCTAGGGGACTGATGACCATAGATGTTAAGTCCCATAGTGCTCAGAGCCATTTGGACCAGTTTTTAGTTAGTTGGAGATGAAAAAGCTTGCACTGGACAGAGTAGCATGGACAGCTGCATCAAACCAGTTTCTGGACTGAAAACTACAACAACAACAACAAGGGGATTAAATATGGTCTGAAACATTTTGTTAAACTGTGTCGTTGCGAAAGCATTTTTAAAGTTAAATCTTTGAAAATTGTTTCTCGAAATTCAGCCCCTAAGGAAGTGCAATGTGAGATGAAAAGTTTTAAGAAAATATTTCGATACATTAAAACATGTTAAACAAAATTTTATGGAAATTGGTATTTCGTTTCTAGGTTACGGGATGAAAGTTGCTATGCAAATATTTCCACTAGAACGCAAAAGGCATGATTAACAAACATTTGGACTCCAGCTACCAGAATCGCTTTTCCGTCAGGGGTACATTCGGAATTTGCAATTTGTGAACAGCATAAAAATTCCATTAAATAAAACAAAAAATCTCTGTTGGCCATACAGTCTACCAAAAGGAAACAGCTTCCGCTAAGCTAGCCCGCGCGCGCGCGCACACACACACACACACACACACACACACACACACACACACACATTATATACACTCCTGGAAATTGAAATAAGAACACCGTGAATTCATTGTCCCAGGAAGGGGAAACTTTATTGACACATTCCTGGGGTCAGATACATCACATGATCACATTGACAGAGCCACAGGCACATAGACACAGGCAACAGAGCATGCACAATGTCGGCACTAGTACAGTATATATCAACCTTTCGCAGCAATACAGGCTGCTATTCTCCCATGGAGACGATCGTAGAGATGCTGGATGTAGTCCTATGGAACGGCTTGCCATGCCATTTCCACCTGGCGCCTCAGTTGGACCAGCGTTCGTGCTGGACGTGCAGACCGCGTGAGACGACGCTTCATCCAGTCCCAAACATGCTCAATGGGGGACAGATCCGGAGATCTTGCTGGCCAGGGTAGTTGACTTACACCTTCTAGAGCACGTTGGGTGGCACGGGATACATGCGGACGTGCATTGTCCTGTTGGAACAGCAAGTTCCCTTGACGGTCTAGGAATGGTAGAACGATGGGTTCGATGACGGTTTGGAAGTACCGTGCACTATTCAGTGTCCCCTCGACGATCACCAGTGGTGTACGGCCAGTGTAGGAGATCGCTCCCCACACCATGATGCCGGGTGTTGGCCCTGTGTGCCTCGGTCGTATGCAGTCCTGATTGTGGCGCTCACCTGCACGGCGCCAAACACGCATACGACCATCATTGGCACCAAGGCAGAAGCCACTCTCATCGCTGAAGACGACACGTCTCCATTCGTCCCTCCATTCACGCCTGTCGCGACACCACTGGAGGCGGGCTGCACGATGTTGGGGCGTGAGCGGAAGACGGCCTAACGGTGTGCGGGACCGTAGCCCAGCTTCATGGAGACGGTTGCGAATGGTCCTCGCCGATACCCCAGGAGCAACAGTGTCCCTAATTTGGTGGGAAGTGTCGGTGCGGTCCCCTACGGCACTGCGTAGCATCCTACGGTCTTGGCGTGCATCCGTGCGTCGCTGCGGTCCGGTCCCAGGTCGACGGGCACGTGCACCTTCCGCCGACCACTGGCGACAACATCGATGTACTGTGGAGGCCTCACGCCCCACGTGTTGAGCAATTCGGCGGTACGTCCACCCGGCCTCCCGCATGCCCACTATACGCCCTCGCTCAAAGTCCGTCAACTGCACATACGGTTCACGTCCACGCTGTCGCGGCATGCTACCAGTGTTAAAGACTGCGATGGAGCTCCGTATGCCACGGCAAACTGGCTGACACTGACGGCGGCGGTGCACAAATGCTGCGCAGCTAGCGCCATTCGACGGCCAACACCGCGGTTCCTGGTGTGTCCGCTGTGCCGTGCGTGTGATCATTGCTTGTACAGCCCTCTCGCAGTGTCCGGAGCAAGTATGGTGGGTCTGACACACCGGTGTCAATGTGTTCTTTTTTCCATTTCCAGGAGTGTATGTTATGAACACATGGAGTCTCACCTAACTCTGCGACCTCAAATATCTCTGGAACAACAACAGATGTTCACAAACGGTTTTCACCAGCATGAACGTACGGCAGGGACTTAGGAAACCAAACATTATGTGAAATTTTAAAACGTAAACAAATACTATTTTCAACACAAAATTGTGTGTTTTTAAATGGACACCCCCGTATTATTTCGTATGCAATCAGTAGCATGAAAAATCACAACAATAATGGCGTTGGTTGCATCGCAATACGTCAATTACGCTTGAAATAAATGAAGCGCACAGCTAGCGAACGTCCTGAAACTCAATCGTGCATCTCACGCTGCCAATAATCGTGATGTGATTGACGTACTACGTCAGTGGAGTGTTAATGTATGGCATTGTATTGTATGACAACACATTATTGGCCCATATTTCATTGATGACACTGCTAAAAGGGGATAGTTTAGCCCCTTCTTGAGCTGTACCTTACATAAACCGGTCCGCCTCTTATATTGTGTCAAAGAATGCGGTATCAGAATGATGGATGTCCTGGGCATAATGATAATTGTTGCGAAATGACAGCTAGAGGTACAATTAGTGGTAACACACTTGGTTTCACGTTTATGAACCTCATCAGTTCTGAAATATGTGGCTTGTAAAGGATCGCAACGGCGTCACAGTTTCTGACGTAATGGCATCGCTGGTAGTACTGTGCTCAGAGCGGGGGTTGCCTGCACTGGCACGTGTATCCTGCCGTAAACATACCAATATCACCACGGCACGCTCTACCTTCAGTGAACGAGCGTCTCCTAATCTGGTCTGCTGGACTGCTCTCATACTGTAACGTAATTCACATACGTTGCCACATTAAAACTTGTCTTCTTGTGGCTTGTTACATTTGCGTCATCTAGACGATATGCCGGCCTTCAGTAAGGAAGAAAAACTGGATATTATTTTAACTTATGGAGAATGTCATAGAAATGAAACCGCAACTGTGACATTGTATGCTGAACACTACCCACATCGGCGTGTCCATCAAGTCGGACCATTGACAAAATCTTCAAGACACTCACGGAAACAGGAAGCTGGACTCCCACAAAACGTCGACGTACAGTGCCAGCGACTGGCAAAGGAAACGAAATTGCCATTCTGGTTGCTATAGCGCAGAGTCATCAGGTGGGTGTATTAGAAATTGCGCTAGGTGTAGGAATAAGTCACATTGGTGTGTGAAGAATCTTGCATCGGCATCGGTTTCATCCGTTCCGTATCTCACTCCACCGAGAACTGTTTGCGATTGACTTTGAATCCCGCATTGCATTCTGTCGTTCTGCACTTCAGCAGTTGCAAGGTAATCGAGTATTCCTAAGCAATGCGTTGTTTACGGACGAGACTTCATTTACAAATCATGGTGATGTGAATCTGCGGAACATGCAGTACTGGTCCGTGCAAAATTCCCACTGGATTCGCCAAGTTGCTCATCAACAACAGTGGAATGTCAGTGTTAGGTGTGGTATCATTACTAACTATATTGTAGGTCCCTATTTTTACTGTGAAACGTTGAATGAACAGCGATATGCATCATTTATTCAACACACATTAGCGCTCCTCATAGAGAATCTAGGATTGGAAACTCGTCTATCAATGTGGTTCCAACATGATGGATGTCCCGCACAACAATGCAACAGTTGCCAGGGACCTTCTAGGTGCGACATCTCCAAATAGGTGAATGGGGCGGGGTACTGTGCGATGGACAGCACGTTTCCCCGACTTGACGCCATTAGACTTCTTTCTCTGTGGCGCATTCAGAGAGAGTGTGTATCAAGGACCCCTAGTAGCGACAGTAGAGGATATGCAACATCGTATTACTGCGGCGAATGCGGCAAAATCTGTAAAAACTCTACAATCTGTGCAACACTCTCTCGTTACCCATCTACAAATGTGTATCGATGCAAACGGAGGGCACTTCGAACATACGTTGACGTGACACAGTTTCATTGGTCAAGATGTTGGTGTATATGCTATGTGTATGTGATGCACAACAATACAGTTTCTGTGGGCGACAGGGCACTAATAAATGTGTTCAGCAAAATGAATTCAAGTGTGGTATCTCTAATTGCAGCTCTAGTTTTCATTTCGCTAGAATAAACATATATTTACAAGTTGAAAAACGAAGGTTGTATACCCTGGAGTTACTAAAAGGTATCAGATAGATTATATAATGGTAAGACAGAGATTTAGGAACCAGGTTTTAAATTGTAAGACATTTCCAGGGGCAGATGTGGACTCTGACCACAATCTATAGGTTATGACCTGTAGATTAAAACTGAAGAAACTGCAAAAAGGTGGGAATTTAAGGAGATGGGACCTGGATAAACTGAAAGAACCAGAGGTTGTACAGAGTTTCAGGGAGAGCATAAGGGAACAACTGACAGGAATGGGGGAAAGTAGAAGAAGAATGGGTAGCTTTGAGGGATGAAGTAGTGAAGGCAGCAGAGGATCAAGTAAGTAAAAAGACGAGGGCTAGAAGAAAAATTGAATCTAATTGATGAAAGGAGAAGATATAAAAATGCAGTAAATGAAACAGGAATACAAACGTGTCAAAAATCAGATCGACAGGAAGTGCAAAATGGCTAAGCAGGGATGGCTAGAGGACAAATGTAAGGATGTAGAGGCTTATCTCACTAGGGGTCAGATAGATACTGCCTACAGGAAAATTAAAGAGACTCTTGAAGATAGGAGAACCACTTGCATGAATATCAAGAGCTTTGATGGAAACCCAGTTCTAAGCAAAGAAGGGAAAGCAGAAAGATGGAAGGAGTATATAGAGGTTCTATACAAGGGCGATGTACTTGAGGACAATATTATGGAAATGGAAGAGGATGTAGATGAAGATGAAATGGGAGATACGATACTGCATGAAGAGTGTGACAGAGCACTGAAAGACCTGAGTCGAAACAAGGCCCCCGGAGTAGACAACATTCCATTGGAACTACTGACGGCCTTGGGACAGCCAGTCCTGACAAAACTCTACCATCTGGTGAGGAAGATGTATGAAACAGGCGAAATACCCTCAGACTTCAAGAAGAATATAATAATTCCAATCCCAAAGAAAGCAGGTGTTGACAGATGTGAAAATTACCGAACAATCAGTTTAATAAGCCACAGCTGCAAAATACTAACACGAATTCTTTATAGACGAATGGAAAAACTAGCACAAGCCGACGTCGGGGAAGATCAGTTTGGATTCCGTAGAAATACTGGAACACGTGAGGCAATACTGACCGTACGACTTATCTTAGAAGAAAGATTAAGGGAAGGCAAACCTACGTTTCTAGCATTTGTAGACTTAGAGAAAGCTTTTGACAATGTTGACTGGAATACTCTCTTTCAAATTCTGAAGGTGGCAGGGGTAAAATACAGGGAGCGAAAAGATATTTACAATTTGTACAGAAACCAGATTGCAGTTATAAGAATCGAGGGACATGAAAGGGAAGCAGTGGTTGGGAAGGGAGTGAGACAGGGTTGTAGCCTATCCTCGATGTTATTCAATCTGTATATTGAGCAAGCAGTGAAGGAAACAAAAGAAAATTCGGAGTAGGTATTAAAATCCATGGAGAAGAAATAAAAACTTTGAGGTTCGCCGACGGCATTGTAATTATGTCAGAGACAGCAAAGGACTTGGAAGAGCTGTTCAACGGAATGGACAGCGTCCTGAAAGGAGGGTGTAAGCTGAACATCAACAAAAGCAAAACGAGGATAATGGAATGTAGTCGAATTAAGTCGGGTGATGCTGAGGGAATTAGATTAGGAAATGAGACACTTAAAGTAGTAAAGGAGTTTTGCTATTTGGGGAGCAAAATAACTGATGATGGTCGAAGTATAGAAGATATAAAATGTAGATTGGCAATGGCAAGTAAAGCGTTTGTGAAGAAGACAAATTTGTTAACGTCGAGTATAGATTTAAGTGTCAGAAAGTCGATTCTAAAAGTATTTGTATGGAGCGTAGCCATGTATGGAAGTGAAACATGGACGATAACTAGTTTGGACAAGAAGAGAATAGAAGCTTTCGAAATGTGGTGCTACAGAAGAATGCTAAAGATTAGATGGGCAGATCATATAACTAATGAGGAGGTACTGAATAGAATTGAGGAGAAGAGAAATTTGTGGCACAACTTGACTAGAAGAAGGGATCGGTTGGTAGGATATGTTCGGAGGCATCAAAGGGTCACCAATTTAGTATTGGAGGGCAGCGTGGAGGGGATAAATCGTAGAGGAAGACCAAGAGATGAATACGCTAATCAGATTCAGAAGGATGCAGGTTGCAGTAAGTATTGGGAGATGATGAAGCTTGCACATTATAGAGTAGCATGGAGAGCTGCATCAAACCAGTCTGAGGACTGAAGACCACAACAACAACAACAACAAAAGTTGTACAAACATAGTACCTGAATTTCATAGGGAATGAAAATACAATCTTTTGCACTGACAATAATGACAGCGACACTTGCAGTTTGTTATGGTGGGGCACACATCGCAATTGCTGGCATACAAGTGCTTCACTTAGCTTGTCATTGAAGTCGTGTCTATTTGAATGACTTGAAAAATTTAGTATATTCGAAGTGAAAAACTTTATAGGCAAAATATTTATATTAATATCGATTAACTACAAACCGTAACCGATTTTAAATAGTCATTGCCATGAAACTGTTGATGGAGAGAAATGTGGAGGGCGAGAAATGGTAGAAATGTGTTGGATGTAGTGTGCAGAGGACAATCATGTGACTGATCCCATACGCACATTCAAGTGTCATTGTACTGATATGTGGTATGTGTGTTACCACAGCTGAAATGTAATTTGAATTTGTCCCGCCAGTTGCTGTTATTTTACGTTGTCGTTGTATTTTAGTCTTCACACTTCCAAGTAATTGAAACTTATATAATGTTTACAGAGTCAGATTTTGAGGGCTTGTCTTGGTTAGTAAAATGTTAGAGCATTGCGCAGCGGACTCCACTCGTTGCAACACATCTGTACTTTGACATCGTTTCTCTATGTGTCAGTTTAGAGACATTTGGAATCGTACTTAAATCATTTTGTATTTGGTAGTGCTGGTTGTTCCATATGAATGTGGTCTACGGGCTCACAACCATGCTTACACTTAAAATTTCTCGATTTTTGTGCACTTCCATTATTTTTATTTCGTTTTTATTAGTTCGAGTTTTTGTTTGTCTTCGGTACAGGTTTTGTAGTTGAATTTAAACAGAATTCTCGATGAGTTATCCATTTTAAATTTTAAACATAGCTCAGAACTGGAAGACAATGGAATATTAACTCGCTTTCTAGTCTGGTGTTCGACGGGGAGTAGTTTTTGTACCAATACCATTTCACCTATTTCCTGTTGCAGTCGCGAATGACTCGCGAGCAAAATGACTGCTGGCAAGCTTCTGCATGAGCTCGAGATGTACTAATAAGGAAGCAGTATATTGTTGATTCAGGTGAAGGGAAACTGAACTAAACCTGAAATTTACAACATTTCTGTATTTTAATTTTATCAAAATGTCCAGAATCGATTCAGAAATTTCAAGACTAAGAAGCAGAACATAATTTTTTAAATGCAAACGAATTTTAGTAACGGATGTTTTTAAATCGATGAAGAAAGTATAAAACAGATTCTTAACCCCATATAGAGAGTTCTGATAGCCGGCCGCGGTGGCCGAGCGGTTCTAGGCGCTTCAGTCTGGAACCGTCCGACTGCTACGGTCGCAGGTTCGAATCCTGCCTCGGGCATGGATGTGTGTGATGTCCTTAGGTTGGTTAGGTGGAAGTAGTTCTACGTTTTAGGGGACTGATGACCTCAGATGTTCAGTCCCATAGTGCTCAAAGCCATTGGAACCATTTTTTAGACCAGGGAAATAACATTTTGCTTATCTGATGCATTTCGGTGCAGATGAAACGCATACTTCTTCCCAAGCCGTATTCGTAACTACTATGAGTAGTACGTTGCTACGGACAGCTGTTGGATTCCTCCTGTGTTCTTATAGAAACAAGCTAATATCTACATACCGTCTCAAAAATGGGTGTTACATGATTTGTGCTTAATGCAACACTTACCAGTGTTGCTTATTTTTCAAGTCATTTGCGCGAGCCTTCTATGAGAAACAGTTTTACAAATACACTCTTGTAATCAGAAGAAGACTGCTGTCAGGAGAGTGGATGATCGAGTGAGGGGTGAGGAGGAGAGGGCTGGGCAGAGATGCGGCTGCTTGATGGTGCAGAGCAGACAACGAAAGCCGCGTTGGCTCGGCGCAGAGAATGGGACTGCATCTGCATGCAGGAAGTAGAAAGCTAGGGCAAAAAAGGAGGAGGAAGCGACGCATGCGCGGCTCATGCCGGAGCAGCAATTTGTGCAGCGGTCCGCTCTGACCTCTGCTACGAGCAACGAGGCGACGGGAGTTCCTCCAGAGTCGATAGTGCACTCCAAAGCTCTAACCGACCATCGGCAGCGAGCAATTTATTGGATCGGCGGTGACGCCCAATTCGTGTCAGAGGCAGAGAACTTGCAGACGCACTAGGAGGCGACTTTAATACTAGGCAACGGGATGTAGCAAGACACACACCGCTTCTCTCTCTCATGCATACCTTCTCCACACACATGCACACGCACACGCACACACACACACACACACACACACACACACACACACACACATAGAGAGAGAGAGAGAGAGAGAGAGAGAGAGAGAGAGGGAGCAGCAGCAGACTAAACAACTAGAGACAGAGAATCGTCACTATTTAAGTAACAGCAATACCGTCGTAGGCTGTACCGCGAGGCGAGGAGTAGAATTAAGAGTAATACGCTTGCTAAAACGTCATAAAGCGACATCAATCAGTAGGTATTATGTTACGTTGTGTTAGAACACGTGAGGCAATACTGATCCTACGACTTATCTTAGAAGAAGGATTAAGAAGAGGCAAACCTACGTTTCTAGCATTTGTAGACTTAGAGAAAGCTTTTGACAATGTTGATTGGAATACTCTCTTTCAAATTCTAAAGGTGGCAGGGGTAAAATACAGAGAGCGGAAGGCTATTTACAATTTGTACAGAAACCAGATGGCAGTTATAAGAGTTGAGGGACATGAAAGGGAAGCAGTGGTTGGGAAGGGAGTGAGACAGGGTTGTAGCCTATCCTCGATGTTATTCAATCTGTATATTGAGCAAGCAGTGAAAGAAACAAAAGAAAAATTCGGAGTAGGTATTAAAATCCATGGAGAAGAAATAAAAACTTTGAGGTTCGCTGATGACATTGTAATTCTGTCAGAGACAGCAAAGGACTTGGAAGAGCAGTTCAACGGAATGGACAGTGTCTTGACAGGAGGGTATAAGATGAACATCAACAAAAGCAAAACGAGGATAATGGAATGTAGTCGAATTAAATCGGGTGATGCTGACGCAATTAAGTTAGGAAGTGAGATACTTAAAGTAGTAAAGGAGTTTTGCTATTTGGGGAGCAAAATAACTGATGATGGTCGAAGTAGAGAGGATATAAAATGTAGACTGGCAATGGCAAGGAAAGCGTTTCTGAAGAAGAAAAATTTGTTAACATCGAGTATAGATTTAAATGTCAGGAAGTCATTTCTGAAAGTATTTGTATGGAGTGTAGCAATGTATGGAAGTGAAACGTGGACGATAAATCGCTTAGACAAGAAGAGAATAGAAGCTTTCGAAATGTGGTGCTACAGAAGAATGCTGAAGATTAGATGGGTAGATCACATAACTAATGAGAAGGGATTGAATAGAATTGGGGAGAAGAGGAGCTTGTGGCACAACTTGACTAGAAGAAGGGATCGGTTGGTAGGACGTGTTCTGAGACATCGAGGGATCACCAATTTAGTATTGGAGGGCAGTGTGGAGGGTAAAAATCGTAGAGGGAGACAAAGAGATGAATACACTAAGCAGATTCGGAAGGATGTAGGCTGCAGTAGGTATTGGGTGATGAAGAAGCTTGCACAGGATAGAGTAGCATGGAGAGCTGCATCAAACCAGTCTCAGGACGAAGACCACAATAACAACAATGTTAACCGGGGACCTAGAAACGACGGAGAGGCTTCGTCCCCGCTGCAGCTGCAGTGGTCCGGAACCCCACGACGACTACCGCAGTCCACTTCACCCCTCCGCCGCCCCACACCGAACCCAGGGTTATTGTGTGGTTCGGCCCCCGGTGGATCCCCCCCAAGGAACGTCTCACACCAGACGAGTGTAACCTGTATGTTAGCGTGGTAGAGTAATGATGGTGTACGCGTACGTGGAGAACTTGTTTGCGCAGCAATCGCCGACATAGTGTAGCTGAGGCGGAATAAGGGGAACCAGCCCGCATTTGCCGAGGCAGATGGAAAACCGCCTAAAAACCATCCACAGACTGGCCGGCTCACCGACCTCGATATAAATCCGCCGGGCGGATTCGTGCCGGGGACCAGGCGCTCCTTCCCGCCCGGAAAGTCGTGCGTTACACCGAATCAGTATATTATTCGAGCATCAAACACTGAAACTGTTAAACTGGAGACAACAGCTGATAGTAATGCACAAGAAACGGTTTACAGTTTTGCACAACTATTTACACTCTTGATTTCTATCTTCTTCTTGAAAACTCGAATACACATGAGCCTGTTAGTGTCTAAGTAGTGTAACTCGCGTTATTTTTGTTTTATTTTTGAGATATTTATACAAAATTCAACAGTATCCAGAAATGGATGGCGTGCGTACAACAACATAAAATCGTCTTAGAAGACAGAACAGAGCTGTGGTGCATCTACTGCACAACACTTGTTCAAAGTGGCCTCCAGGCGATTACAGGTAATAAAGATAGTAGTTGTTCAGGACACACATAATTGTACTCTTTGGCTTCACAATGTTGGGGGACCACTTTTCTGGAGCTTGTACTAGGATTCGTCTCAGTATCCTGTAGATCCTGGTTCTCCAGATCTGGTATAAGCACAGTCCACCACTTTGCTGCACGTTCGTCTGTCTGAAAAGATTCCTGAAGAAAGATGCTACTCACCATACAGCGGAGAACCTGAGTCGCAATAGCCATAACAAAAAGGTTCACGCAGATATAGCTTTCAACCATTAAGGCCTTTGTCAGCAGTAGACACACACACACACACACACACACACACACACACACACACACACACACACTCACGCAAATGCAACTTGCACACACGTCTGCAGCCTCAGAGAACTGAAATCACACTGCGAGCATCAGCACTAATGCATGATGGGAGTGGCGACTGGGTGGGGGTAAGGAGGAGGCTGGGGCGAGGAGGGGGAGAATAGTATGGTGGGAGTGGTGGAGAGTGAAGTGTTGCAGTTTAGACGGAGGGCAGGAGAGGAGGTGTCGGAGGGGGGACGGGGAGGGTCTAAGTAGCGTAAAGGAGAGAGATAATAGTGAAATTATGGCTGTGTAGTGCTGGAATGGGAACAGTGGGAACAGGGAGGGGGCTGGATTGGTGAGGATTGTGACTAATGAAGGTTGAGGCCAGGAGGGTATTGCAAGGAAAGTTTGTAAGTAGGCTGTTTAGGTATTTATATTGGTAACGCCACGTAGCGCTCTGTACGAAAATCACTGGCTGTGCTGTGTGCGTTCTCTGGCTGGTTGGCATTGTTGTAATTTGCCATTGTAGTGTTGGGCAGTTGGCTGTTAACAGCGCGTAGCGTTGCGCAGTTGGAGGTGAGCCGCCAGCAGTGGTGGATGTGGGGAAGTGAGATGGCGGATTTTTGAGAGCGCATGATGTGGACGTGTGTCCATTAGAAACAGTACATTTGTAAGAATGCATGTCATGAACTGCTATATATATTATGACTTTTGAACACTATTAAGGTAAATACATTGTTTGTTCTCTATCAAAATCTTTCATTTGCCAACTATGCCTATCAGTAGTTAGTGCCTTCAGTAGTTTGAATCTTTTATTTAGCTGGCAGTAGTGGCGCTCGCTGTATTGCAGTAGTTCGAGTAACGAAGATTTTTGTGAGGTAAGTGATTTGTGAAAGGTATAGGTTAATGTTAATCAGGACCATTCTTTTGTAGGGATTATTGAAAGTCAGATTGCGTTTCGCTAAAAAAATATTGTGTGTCAGTTTAGTGTTGATCAGAATAGGTAAAGAGCGAAATGTCTGAGTACGTTCAGTTTTGCTCAGCTGTTTGAAAATCAAATAATGTAAGAGATTTATCAGCACAATAATTCAGTAATTTTTCTAAGGGGACGTTTCAAGTTCCCACCTGCGCAGTTCAGAAAAGATGGTGTTGGTGGGAAGGACCCATATGGCACAGGCTGTGAAGCAGTCACTGAGATGAGCGATATGTTTGGCAGCGTGTTTAGCAACGGGTTGGTCCACTTGTTTTTTGGCCACAGTTTGTTGGTGCCCATTTATGCTTACAGACAGCTTGTTGATTGTCATGTCTACATAGAATGCAGTACAGTGGTTGCAGCTTAGCTTGTAAATCACATGAATGGTTTCACAGGTAGCCCTGCCTTTGATGGGATAGGTGATGTTAGTGAGGTGGTGGTAGGGAGGTGTATGGGACAGGTCTTGTATCTAGGTCTATTACAGGGGTATGAGCCATGAGGTAAGGGATTTGGAGCAGGGGTTGTGTAAGGATGATTTAGTATATTGTATAGGTTCGGTGGATGTCGGAATACCACGGTGGGATGGGTGGGAAGGATAGTGGGCAGGACATTTCTCGTTTCAGGGCACAATGAGAGGTAATCGAAACCCAAGCAGAGAATGTATTTCAGTTGCTCCAGTCCCAGATGGTACTGAGTCACGAGGGGAGTGCCCTGAAATGAGAAATGTCCTGCCCACTATCCTTCCCACCCCTCCTACCGTGGCAATCCGCTGACCACCGAACCTACACAATATACTACCCTCCTCCTCACCCCCACCCAGTCGTCACTCCCATCGTGCACTGGTGCTGCTGCTCGCAGTGTGGTTTCAGTTCTCTGAAACTGCAGACATGTGTGCAAGTTGCATTTGCTTGAGTGTGTGTGTTTTCGCGTGTGTGTATGTGTGTCTACTGCTGACAAAGGTCTTACTGACCGAAAGCTATAATTGTGGCAATCTGTTTTTGTGCCTATCGTTACTCAGCATCTGCGCTATATGGTGAGTAGCAACTTTCCTTATCTGGTATTGTTACATTCCATCCTGGATTTTTCATTGTTTGAAAAGACCCCTGACTACACAAACCCTAAAAAAGGGCTTGAAATGTTGTGTGATGTGTTTGGTTTCGTGAGGGTACGTGTTTTAGTATAATCGAGCTGCAGCTCTATCGTTTCTATCTACTTGACCGTACACAAACACCAACACGGTTTGTTCCCGACGTGAATACCGGACCATTCTGCTGGTTACAGCACGCTTCGTCAGTCACACAGCATGCAGTACGCAAGGAACACATGGCACGTGCTCAGAGGAACTGTCATTCGTCAGCGTTGTCTACCGTGGCAACGATGGATATTTGGACACATGCTCGTAACACCCTTTTTCCTCCTTTTCCAGTAAGGAACCCACCCCTGCAGTTTTTCGGTTATATTAATGTTCAAAATAGGGTGAACATTAATATAACCGAAAAACTGCAGGGGTGGGTATGTAAATAAAGTGTTGTTGACTGCCCTGCCCATTTTCACGGTGAATAACGTTCTTTAACCATCTTACAACTACATTATAAGTGGTGTAATTTATTAGTTTATGTCAGATCTATAACTGTATATATAGGGTGTTTCACTAAATGTGTTTGCCTCTGTAAGTTACGAAATAATAGGCGACGTAAATATTTATTGCGGTAGGTCACCAAAAGAAACGTTACACTGTCTGTGGAGCTATCAACATAGTTTATTGTGTTATTATCCAAAGAGTCACAGCAAAAAGATACAATTTTTAAATGGAACATTAGTTGTTTCTATCATGCACTGGAGTCAGTAACAGTAGCTGTGTATACATCAATTTAAATTACATTCCTGTCACCTTTAGTTTGGGAGCTACAACCCTTCAAAGTTTCAGGGACAGATACCAGATACGCTGCGCATAACGCAGTGCGCCTTCTAAATGTGGTGCGGCCGAGTTGTAACGTCGCCGGTGTCACGGAGCAAGAAGATTCCTCGATGCTCTGTTAGACTGACGACTGTCGCCGCACACGGCCGTATACCCGACAGTTCGAGCCACACAAACAAACGGTGCTCAATACACCACAGTTACTGACATCGGATGAAGATGGCATACACAAACAATGGGTACGTTGACATGTTGCTGATGCTCGGCGAGTGCCGACACGATGCCACTGAAGCAGCCATGGCGTACGCCGTGAGATATCCTAGGCGAAGAGCTCCGGCAACCATTACGTTCTTACGTGCGCGAACAACGACTTCGGGAAACAGGCAGCTAGGTAATGCGCCGCAGTAACAGACGAAGAACTGTGAGAAGTGAGGAGACAGAGGTGTTTGTTTTAGCTGCAGTACACCACGATCCTCATGTCACCTTACGACTCGTTGCTGCAGTCGCTGGTGTCAGTCTTACATCTGTGTGGCATGTAGTACACGTCCACAGGTTTCACCCGTACCGCCTGTCACTGACCCAGGAGCTGCATAGGAACGATTTCCGTGCGAGAGTTATATTCTGTGAACAGGCCATGCGTAATTTCACGCTGGAGTCTTTACAAGGTGTTATGTTCTCTGAGGCGGCCGGTGTGGCCAAGCGGTTAAAGGCGCTACAGTCTGGAACCGCTGACCGCTACGGTCGCAGGTTCGAATCCTGCCTCGGGCATGGATGTGTGTGATGTCCTTAGGTTAGTTAGGTTTAAGTAGTTCTGAGTTCTAGGGGACTGATGACCTTAGAAGTTAAGTCCCATAGTGCTCAGAGCCATTGGAACCGTATATTCTCTGATGAGTCCCCGTTCACAAATTATGGTGCAGTGAATCGCCATAATGTGCACTACTGGGCCGCAGCAATCCTCGGTCGGTACGGCCTGTCGACCGTCAACGTAGGTGGTCTATTAATGTATGGTGTGGAATCCTTGGGGATGAAATCATGGATCCACATTACTTCCCAGGTACACTGACAGGTGAGTTATATCGCGCGTTTATAGTCGACAGTTTGAGTGGTCTCCTTGAACATGTGTGTATACACACGACAGTCCATCTGTGGATGCAACATGAAGGTCACCCAGCCCATTCTGCGCTTGCTGCTGTGGAAGAACTAAACAACAAGTTTGCAGGAAGGTGGTTGGGGCGCCATGGTCCTCATTCATGGCCCGCAAGGTCACCCGATATAACACCATTAGATTTAAAAAAATGGTTCAAATGGCTCTGAGCACTATGGGACTTATCTACTGTGGTCATCAGTCCCCTAGAACTTAGAACTACTTAAACCTAACTAACCTAAGGACATCACACACATCCATGCCCGAGGCAGGATTCGAACATGCGACCGCATCGGTGGCGTGCTTCCAGACCGTAGCGCCTCGAACCGCTCGGCCACTCCGGCCGGCATTAGATTTCTTTTTGTGGGGTTATCTAAGGGATCGTGTTTATGTCACTGAGCCCACATCCTCAGATGGTCTAAAACGGCTCGTCGATGACACAATTTTCTCCATGAGACCGGCGATGTTACATCTCATCCGCAGATCCTTTAGAAGGAGCATTGCATTGTGCATTAAGGAACATGGAAACAAATTTCAACATCTCATTTAAATCAACTTTCCACCGCCAGAGCACCCATCACTCACCACACAGCCATGTATTATGTACAGCGTGTGGTATCTGCCCCTGAAACTTTGAAGGGTTGTAGCTCCCAAACTATAGGAATGTAATTTAAATGGATGTATACACAGCTGGTGTTTTTGATCCCAGTGCATGACAGAAACACCTATTGTTCCATTTAAAAATTGTATCTTTTTGCTGTGATTCTTTGGATAATAGCTCAATTTACTATGTTGATAGCTCCGCAGGCAGTGTAATGTTTCTTATGTTGACCTACCGCAATAAATATTTCCGTCGCCTATTACTTCGTAACTTAGAGAGGCAAACAAATTTAGTGAAATGTGTGTGTGTGTGTGTGTGTGTGTGTGTGTGTGTGTATGCGTGTGTGTTATCAGAATAGTTCATGCTAACTCACATTAGCAATTTCGATAAATTTTATATAGTTATAGATCTGACATAAATTACACCACTTGCAATATAGTTAAAGAACGTTATTTACCGTGAAAATGTGCAGGGCAGTCAAAAACACACACAATTTTATGTAACTTTTGTTATTCAGCGTTAGTACTCTCTTCTTAATTTTCATTGTCTTCAGCATTGCCAGAAGAAAAAGTATTATGAAAGTAGTGCTGATGAACAGGTGGAATGAAACCACAAAAGTTCTTCGATGTCCTTCTCTTTTGTGACAGTCCGTGGTCCTGTGTACTTCTTTCCTTGAAGTGTTAGTCAGATGGCTGAAATATCGGAAGAAGAAGTAGATAATCATTCGGCTGTACACCTGGAATTTAACGGAGCAGTCACTGCGTCGCAAAACATGAAGATGCACGGAAAAGGACTGTCTGTCATTACAGTGACATGAAAGAGATATTTATTATCCTTAACTTGACAACAGTATTGTACCGATCATTGGAACGAAGTATCTGTTGGGTCTTGCGGTAGTTTTGTATTGAGGCAAAACGACCATCTTTGCCGCGAGGGGAATGGCCAGTTTTCATGAAATTTTCGTCTATGATTTCAGCTTTATGTTTTTCACATAAAATAATTTTAATTGATGTCGTAACTGTTTTCCAATTCCTATTCTGTTTTGTACAACTATCACTGTGCGGCACAGCAAGTCTTGCGGACAGAGCTCTTGCTTCTATTTCTTGGGAACCTCGATGTCGAGTCAGTTCATCTCAGCACTTCAGGAATATTAATACTGATGAGAGCCAGTGCTAACCCGAATTAGAAACATATAAAACACGTTTGTAACGAGCTACTTGACACGTCATTCTAGTAAGCGACAGATTTTATAAGTACAAGAAAACAGCCGGTTGGAGCTACCATAAAGTAATTTCTTAGTGTCCATTTCTTGGATTCCCGAGCTTTTTCAGCCTTTCGTAGATGCGGTTCGTGGCCTTGTTCCAGCTGTGTCTTTTCTTGTTCGTCTCTTGAATGCTTGAATTTATTAGCAAAAATATCACACTGAACACAAATATCCTTGTAAAGAGATTTCGATAGTGCAAGTTGAAAACATGGTTAAAAGCTGTACGTTTAATGTCTTCTGTTACTGGCTCTGTTCCTTGACTTTAAACCCCTTCTTTGTATAAATCATGGAGTAGTCAAGTAATTAAATTTTGTAGTAAATATCTTATGTTTGGGTTGTCGTATCTTGTTAAGTGTGACTGATTAGAGAGGAATGCTGCTGTGTGATCACTTTTTACAATTTCCTTCTTCTAGAATTTTTTTGATTCGGGCCCTTCTTGCTTCTTTTACCTCTAGTCGGATGCTCTGTAAGCTTCCCATTTCTAAGGCTCGGGCCATTCCATCATACCCTGTTGCCTACCAATATTTTTTGCGTACTGTTTCACTTCTTCCATCAATCGCCGCATGAAAAATGTTAACTGTACTTTTTTAATTTTTCTGACACTTGTTGGTCGGTGACGTAGCGTTTTATGTTTTTCAAATGTTTGTGAGATCCTATGGGACTTAACTGCTAAGGTCATAAGTCCCTAAGCTTACACACTACTTAACCTAAATTATCCTGAGGAGAGACACACACACACACACCCATGCCCTAGGGAGGACTCGAACCTCCGCCGGGACCAGCTGCACAGTCCATGACTGCAGATCCCTAGACAGCTCGGCTAATCCCGCGCATCTGTTTTCTGGTTTTTTTTTCGGGCCACATAGTAATGTAGGATGTACAGTGGTAAAAGCATCTAAATACAAGATACTATTAATTTTGGTCTAAATAAGACAACGAGGAAATTAAAGAAGACTACCCAGTGGTGGATGTCTCTGAATGTGGCGGAAATTATTGTCATCCCAAATAATTAGTTAGCCGTTGCTATATTTATCACTATAACGCGAGGTAAATCACACTGAAGACAATTCAAACAATTAAAGAAGTACCAGGAGAAGCCAAAAAGTAAATATACATTTGAGAAAACGAATATTTATTTTGATGATAGAAAACTGAAACATACATTATTTTTCTATATAACCTTCTTGCACTGCCACGAACTTCGTCCAACATTTTTAAGTTTCCTGATTTCACCTGAAAAAAGTTTTTTGGTTGCACCTGTAACCAGTTTTGCACCGCATCGATGACTGTTGCAAATCTTCTTCCCCTGATCGCTTCCTTCAATGGTTAAACATACGGAAATCGCTTTGAGCAAGATCTGGACTGTTTTTTGGTTGCACCTGTAACCAGTTTTGCACCGCATCGATGATTGTTGCAAATCTTCTTCCCTGATCGCTTCCTTCAATGGTTAAACATACGGAAATCGCTTTGAGCAAGATCTGGACTGTTTTTTGGTTGCACCTGTAACCAGTTTTGCACCGCATCGATGATTGTTGCAAATCTTCTTCCCTGATCGCTTCCTTCAATGGTTAAACATACGGAAATCGCTTTGAGCAAGGTCTGGACTGTATGGCGAGTGTTCCAGCAATTTGAATCCCAACTCCTTTACTGTTTCGACCGTCCATTTGGCAGAATGTGGCCGAGCGTTATCTTGGTGCAGTATGACACCTTTTTGCAATATTCCCCGGCGTTTGGATCTGATTGCAGGTTTAAGTTTACGAGCAGTTCTCAATACGTCACAATAATTTTCACTGTTTACAGTTTCGCCTCTTAGGATGAAATGAACGGCTACAACACCTTCCATATGCCATAATAATGTTAGCATAATCTTACCAGCTGATGGTTGTTTAAATCTCTTAACTTCTGGTGATTTTTGATGTTTCCCAAACAATGCTTGCAGCCTTACTTTCCGGTTCCTGATGATCCACCCATGTTTCGTCTGCAGTAATGATTTACTGTAAAAATCCAACTCCCTCGCGATGGTAATAGGCCAAATGTTTACGAGAGATATCCATCCCGTTACGCTACAATTTTGCTGCGCTGACAATTCTTTCGGTACCCACCATTCACACAATCTCCGAAAATTTAGCTTGGCGTGTACGATGGAATACGCTCAACCGTAACTGATACGTAAAGTGTTGGCGATTTCGTAGACTGTGATTCAGCTGTTTCCATCACCATGCCCTCAACGACTTCCAAATTGTCCTCAGCTTTTGACGTCGATGGCCTGCCCGATCTTTCCATTCGTAGATCTTGCTTCGCGATAAATAGCTGTCATCATTCTGCGCTTGCATTCGACGAATGATTTCTGTAAGTTTAACATCTCCCACAAACAAAAAAGCGAATCACTACCCTCATTACCTCCTTGGTGCATATCGACAATGGAGCTGCCATGTTTCCCGGTCTGCTGCAGAACGACGACTATCGTGGGTATAAGAATGACACATTGCATAGAATTGTTACAGGCCCCAATACTGCAGTCCTGGGTACTAGCAGTGTTACCAAGCGCAACGGTGAGAAACTGCGAAAGGCCCTTTACTTTTTGACTTCCCTTCAAAAACTCCTCTTACTGGAACAGTCAAAAACGTCGAACAACTACAACGAATTCAGAAAACATAAAATAATAGCAAGCACTGTGGTGTAATTCCTGACTACACCATTTCAGCTATCTACAGACAGATGTCTCTACTTACAGCAGAAAGTTGTGCTGCATCCTATGCAGTTACTAAGAGACTCACGAGTTACACCATTTGCCCTATTAACAGGAGTCCAGTGGCTGAAAAAAAACATTCCGACCCTACTTAAAAAATAAGAAGTGCTGTTATAGCACTTGGGCTTTAAGGGGCTCATATAGAGAACTCAGTTTTATCAATACTGTGTAGAATGAAGCTCGTGTTCCTAGTCAGCTAACTCAAGACGTGTGGCATAAAATGAAATGCAAAAACTGAAAATATAAAAGATCTGTACTAATACTTTGCTACGAGATTAATGGAATGTACTGTACTGATGACTTTTGTGTAACTATATCACAGTAAATTAATGGTCAGCCGCGCTGTGTAGCCACGCGGTCTGTTGCGCTTTGCCACGGGTCGCGCGCCTCCCCTGTCGGAGGTTCGAGTCCTCCCTTGGGCATCGGCGTCTGTGTTGTCCTTAGCGTAAGTTAGTTTTGGATTAAATAGTGTATAATCCTAGGGACCGATGACCTTAGCAGTTTCGTCCCATAGGAACTTACCACAAATTTCCAAAAAAATTTTAATGGTCACAAACTCCTTATCCAGTCATATCTACAGCACATATAGTTACATTCATTGTATAGGCTGCAAAACACGATAGAATCTATACCTGTTTATTACTGGGAGGTTTCAATCACAAATACACCACGTGCTCCATTGTCACCAAAACAAATTTACATCGAAACACTAATGCACCTAATAATCGTGCCTCCATCAGAAGTTCTTGAGCCCATTAAACTCGCCGCACAGAGTTGCTGCAACAATTGGAAAACTCTTGTAAACAAGGCACACACAATGAAAGGTATATACAAAACAGAAAATAAGATTTCCGAACTGTGCATAAAAAAATAGATGCCTCCATTAGATTAGTAAAATGAAGTAAATGACTCTGTGCATTCAGAAAAGCCCTTGGCACTCAAGAAAACAAGTATAATTTTATTGATAAAATGGAAATGTCATGTGGCTAGGGCCTCCCGTCGGGTAGACCGTTCGCCTGGTGCAGGTCTTTCGATTTGACGCCACTTCGGCGACCTGCGTGTCGATGGGGATGAAATGATGATGATTAGGACAACACAACACCCAGTCCCTGAGCGAAGAAAATTTCCGACCCAGCCGGGAATCGAACCTGGGCGCTTAGGATTGACAGTCTGTCACGCTGACCACTCAGCTACCGGCGCGGACATTTTATTGATTACTAGCTTATACTTGTCTACATGCCATTTTTCTATCGTAACAAAATACAATGATTAGTGAACAGCAGCCAAATAGGTTAAGCTGTAATAATTATTGAATAAACAGAGAAAAACGTAGAAAGATTGTGAACTACAATGCTGTATGGTGTGGTTGTTCTTCTTATGTATTGTATTTTGTTGGTTTTAGTTTGTTATGCATAGTTGGAGTTTAGTATTATTCTGCCTGCTTCACACCTGAAAAGTTATTTACGTTATTAACTAAGTTTGGTACTCCTCGCAGTTAGCTTGCCCGACACGCTTTTTTTATATTAAAAGACAGCACCAACACACAATGTACCACATATACAGCTGTATAATTAATAATTTGTTTAAATTTTGTGGAATTGCAATACTGAGGAGATTCTCGCAATTTCAGTTAAGTGGGAATCCAAAAAAATTATTAAAATCACATTATATGAATATGGCTCAATATTAGAAAATCTGACTACTATTACTGCTTCAAAAGAAGAACCGCTAAACAAAGGAAATCTCCGACATTTACATTTATTTCTATTATTTGTCAAAATTAGCAAATATTAAAATATTTATTACTACTGTGGTCCGTTATCATTTAGAACAATGGCGTTGAATTCTGCACCAAAGTTTCCTATAAAATTTGCATAAATTATTTGTCACTCACTTCTGTAACAGTAAAACATTATCCACACTTTTAAGTAATATTTGATTATATTTAGACTAAATATTGCATGAGACTTTGACGTTTTCGTGCCTCGTCACAAAATGGCTTCTTACACAACCAAGACACAAAAGAGAAGTGTGTGTGATCCTTTATCAGAAGGAACAGAGATTACAATTACAATTACAGATCACATTAGTTGGTTACATAGTCTTTTCGATTTTTCTGCGATAATATTTATTTCATTACGGCGTCAGTTTTGTTATAATTGCTAAGTTCCTCAACATTATTTTTTCACGTTATGTGGTGTACCGCCACAATGGTACACTGGAAGAGGTCATAAAAAAATCACCAAAAATGCTGGTAAAATACCTATGAATAATTTGTTATACATAACTGAGTACCCCATCAGCTAGTTGTTTGTTATCATTGTTTATCTCTACTTCTTCTAATAAGTCTATTTTCCTGCCTTTGGATGATAATGAAAAAACTTCATTTTATGATTGATACCTTGAATTTCATGATGTGTCCATTTTTGTTGCATGACAAAGGCAATTTTATTTTGTGAATATGTGTGCCCATCAGATCTTCTTTTAAAAGTGCAACCTGTCTGGTCAATATACACGTGTTGGCAGTCATTACTATACAGTGTATAGATACCAGAATTATTGAACTCATCTCTTCTTGGACCTATGCAGTGTCATAGTCATGATAATTTACTTTTAGTTTGGCAGTTTAATGTAATATTGGATTTCTTAAACAAATGTTCTGTTCTATCAGGAACAATTCCTCTGTATGGCACTGCAATATACGTTTCGTTATTTTTATGGTTATCATGACGCCAGTTTGCATTACTCACATTGGGGGATTAGTTTTGTTCACACAGTTTGTTAAGGATGTAAGTGATGTTTATTTCGTTGTAGCCACTGGCAATGGCAACTTTCTTAAGAATCACTATTTCTTTATTTAACATGTAGTGCCTGTTCTTTCAGGCATGTCCAAAAGAACAGACACTATTTTCACCCTGCAGCCGCTACCAATTAAGTCACAAAGGAATTTCTTTAAATCAATGGGGGCAGTAGAATATTTGTGCCAGACGGAAATCTCAACCTGGGTCTCCTGCTTACTAGGCAGATGCACCGACCACTCCACCATCGAGACACTGACGTCGTCACACGTGCTCGAACGACACTAGCGTGTCTCCCGTCACACTCAAATGTTCAACTTATCCACACACCACTAACGTAGTGCGCCTTGCCCATTGTTCTCGTTACTCCAAAAGAACAGACACCACATTTATCACTAAAGTCTCAAGGGAGGCATGCTAGGGTAGTCTACATCTACATCTACATATATACTCCACTAGCCACCAAGCAGTGTTTGGTGGGGAGCACAATTTACGCCTAAGTCTGTGCAGCTGTTATGACTACAGTGTCTGGATGGCTCAGTGATCAGTGCATCTGCCCAGTAAGATGGAGAACCGCATTCGAATCCCAGTTTGGCACAAATTTTCAACTGTTCTCATTGATTTAAATTAATGCTCACTCTCGCTCAATATCTGTTATTCTTGTGTGTTGTAATTCTTTATTGATTGCTTCCTGTTCTAATAAGTCTCACTAAACAACGAATCATTGAATAAAAGCAAGCTATCTTATTTCAGTGGAGTGACATGAGCTACGATTAATGATGGTATCAGTACAGCTTGGCTTACTATAAGTATTGAACAGAAGAGTGCCATTTTTTCTAGTTATCCATAAATCCAAGAAATTAATGGCACTAGTTTGCTTCAGTTCCAAGGTCAATTGTATTTTAGGATCCATATTGTTGAGCACTTCAGTGTAAAGTAGTAATTATAGCTGGTTGCCTTGATATATTAATTGTGTATCATGAATATATCTTTTACAGGGACTGTCTTTTGTTATGGTGCATTATGCATCGAATAGAATTTATTTTCCAGATTGTTATAAAAAAAGAACATAAAGTTCCCACTAGGCCGGCCATTGTGACACTGTCACTTTAATTAATTGTCATTAAACTCAAAGTAATTTTATGATAAAGGTAGTTCAAGTAGCTCGATTAACTCACGATTTCACCTGGTTTAAGCTTTTTGGGTTTTATTAAGTTTTCTTTGACTGTTTCCCACATTCTCTAATGAGTATATTAGTATATACATTCATTGTATCAAGTGATGCTGATATTGCATTGTGTGGAATGGCAACACTCTAAAGGTTGCTTTGCAACTCATAACTATTCCTAACATTTGATGTATTGTGAAATGGAAATGTTTCCTTCAATTTTCTTTTCAAAATTTTTAGTTTGGTGAAGTTATGTTGTTCACTATGGAACATATTGCTTTATTCTATTTGTGAATTTCAAATTGCACTTTAAGGCATGCTATGCTACTGTTTTCGATTTTGGCCACTGTTTTCTCTGTATTTGTTAGAAGGAAGCAAGTATGGTCGTCTTCTTTTTGAAATAAGTGTGGAAGCCTTCATTGACTTCAGTTATATTATTTTCCAAGAAGAATGTCTCAATTCTACTTATATATTCCTCATAGTGAATTACCTTTATTTATCTTAGTAATTATTGCTTTATTGTTTTTTAATTTTTATTTATGATGTGAAGTATATTGCTTTCATTCTTGTAGAATAAGGAAAGTTTAAAATTATTGTTCAATTGTTTCTTAGTAGCTAGCAATATTCATAGCCTACAATTTATTCGTTTTTGCACACTCCACCTCTATTCTAGTTACTTTAACTGTTGTAGCTTTTCAACTGAAATTGAATACTATATCACAATACTTTATTTAGAGATGAATGCTCATCCTAAGTGAAATTAATATCAGAAATACTTATTGTTTCAGTCTTTTTGCATAGATCATTGATTTTCTTTTCATACCTAGCACAAATTTCTCAACATTCTGTTTAAATCTACGAAACTGGTCCCTGGATAACATATTTATCAAACTGGATTCTGTTCTCACTACTTCTCCAAATAGAGAGTTCTTTGCATCTACTGTAAGTAGCCTGTTTGTATGTCGGCAGCGCTGCAGACTGTGTTAATATCGCTGACAGCGCTCTGTGTCCTTGGCAGGAAATTCTGTGGTTGGATGGGCTAGCAGTTAGCGAGTGGATAGGGAAGTGTAAGGACATGATATTCTTAGTGGAGACTCTGTGTTGGTAGGACTCGCATTGTAAAGTGAGATGAAATTATTTGTTTACAAGAAAATACGCAAGAAAATATATGAGAATGGATGTATGGTTGATAATGTTTGGGAAATGGAATTACCGACAAATATTTTATTTTTGGAACTGGATGTCACATGAAAAAGGTAAAATTTTCTATATACATTGTTTGCTCTTCAACAAAATCTTCCTTTCACTAACCATATGCCTCCTAGTAGTTAGAATCCTTTTGTTCAGCTGGCTGTTGTTGCTACTTGCTGTAATTGCGGTAGTTCATGTTATGAAGATTTTCTGTGACATAAGTGAGTTATAATAAAGAATGGGGTTTGCACTGTCGGGATTCGTGACTGAAATGAGTTTAGGCAATTAACAGAGTTGGAGTAGTTTCATATTTTTTAATTTCATATTTTTTGGATTTGTGTTATTGTTAGGATTTCTTGCAATTCAGGGCCATTCTTTTGTGGTAATTATTGGGAGTCATGATGTCGATGTATAGCAGTCAGACTGAGTTGGGCTTGTATATTATGGGTAATAAATGAGTAGGTTAAGTTTGAGTGTTTTCGTCAGGGAAAATTCAGTAGTTCAGCGTTTAATAAAAATTAATTAAAGAGTTAGATTCACTATATCCATCGTGCATTGGTAACCTTAACCATAACAGCTCACTTTTTTCTTTAACCATTTGTGTTACCTTTGAACTGATACATATGTTTATTCTCACGTATTTGGGTGTCACTTTCAACTTGAAGCACTTTTTGCTGAAATACATTTTCTGCTGATATTCATCCTAATTTTCTGTCTTACCTTAACCAGTTTTTGTAGTTTCCATTCGCCTGACTTGGTAAAATTACCTTATTATTTGACCTGGTCAATTTCGGAGATAATCAGTGGCTAGTAATCAATGAAATTATATTTGCGAACTTAACTATCAAACGTTTTCCTTAATTTACAACTTTAAGACAACAGATCATTTGCCTCCAAATTCGGTCATTCAAATAATAAGAAGTAAATGAGTCATTAACTCGATAAGAAGACATTCTCTGAAACCCAATAACAATGGACAATGATAGAAACTTGGGTTAAGTAATCAAGGTAAAGCTTTCCTCTGTCAGGGGTGCTATAACATCACAAATGCACCACCAACGGCAAACAGTCCTGCAGTTTCACAGGCGGATTGAGAGATACCTCACAATTTAGCAACAGTTAGCTAAGGTCACAGAATAATTGGAGAGAAACATTTGCTTCAAAATGTTCACCACTGAGTTAAATCTTCTTGGTGTTCTATTCCGAGCCTTAAGACGATAACATGTTTGGGCTGGGGTCTTCCATGTTGCGATGTGCCCAGTGCGTCTCTGTCAATGGTGCCTCATCTTGACAGAAGACAAAACAAAATATCAGTCGCCGCCTACAAACAGAAATTCTAAAATTCTACTTTCTCATTGGCATCTCTTGAATATTAGCGGGTAGTTAGCGACCTAGCCACTCCGAGGAACACTCACTGAGAGAGCTCGAGACTGCGGACGCAGCGGTTTCAACTCCGACCGACGGGCCTGCTACACCCTCTAGCTGGATGCAATAGCACTCGTTGCTCAGTTTTTATTTATTTATTTATTTATTCATTCGCATGGCTCACATGCAGTTAAAAATTACAGGTATATAACATTAGCAATACTATATATAATAGAATATGAAAATACAAAACTACATATAAAACTAACTAAATGTCAATATCTAGGTTCCTAATCCATATTGCTCAGAAACGAGGTTCAAAGATAGAGAATTAGCGTAAGGTCCGATTCCACCCATCTGCTTTACCCATGACGTCATGTGTGGAATATACAGCATAATTTACACCAGTTACTAAAACAACCGCAGATAACCTTATATAACATTTTCCTTACATCCTTCAAGACGGCCACCAAAAGACAGAAGATTACTGCCACAAACATAAATAAAAGCACGCGAAATATTTCAGTACCTAAGGAAATGAAACTAACGGACAACCGCGAGAACCAGGGGGTTTTAGGCAGGGACAAACTAAAACTTCGACAATAACACGAGCACCATCCCATGAGAAACACACTAATCCCTCCAAAATACACTGAACACAACTGTGAAAGCCATACAATTGGAATCGAGTATTTCGTTGGACCATTACGGGGTGTTTCAAAACTATTCGTTCAAACTTATACAGGAGGTAAAGAACATCAGAAGAAATATATTTAGGTTTGTTACATATGGTCGCAGACCGCAGTTTCTGATACTACGGCCGATTTACACAGAAGGTAGCTTAGCACGCTAATTACAACAGTGGCATTCAGAGGAACCGCTCGAAAGTGTGACCATTGGCCTGTATGTACCCAGTACATAGGAACATTCGTTGTGTAGTCCGTTAGAAGATTTCTGACACCTCTGTGGTAGTACCAGCAACGACAGAAATTCTAGTGATGACGTCTTCTTCTGTTTCCACAACTATTCCATACACCAGCTGCTTCTTATGACTCCAGAGGGAAAAATCCACCCACGTGAGCTCAGGAGATCTGGGTGACCTGGCCACAAGGCCACCTTGATCGATCAATCGATTCCCGAAAGTGGCTCTTAGATGGCTGCTTACAGCGATGCTGAAGCGGATTGGCGCCCCTTAGTGCTGGAGGTGTATACTCTGTCGAACATCAAAAGGTACATCCTCTAGCAGTTCTCGTCACACCTGTTCCACGAAGATGTGGTATCTCCTCCCGTTGAGACAGAATGGGAGAATGTATGGCCCAATCACCCTATCACTGAGAATGCCGGCTCACACATTAACACCGTATCACAGTTGATGAGTTCGAAGTCGAGTACCTAGTGTACTTACCGTATGTGAGCCCAAAAATGAATTGGTGGATATTTGGACGCCAGTACACATTCCTAGTTAGTGACACTGAGACAGCTGCTCACTTCAGCATCACTAATGAAATGCTTCTTAACGTTACAACTTAAGTGGCTGCGACAGGGTGTCGGACGAAAATATTGCTCAAATTCAGAATTTTTTTCCTTCGTACTGAATGTAGTAGACAAATGGTGTATGATGCAATGAATAAAGCATACGTTGAAGATTTTTATTGGTATTTTTTATTGAAAAATATCAATATCTTCACAGTGAAATTGGGATTTTCCCGAGGCAACTCTGAAAGGCGGTAGATCGATGGTAATCGCTGTAACTCCGGTTGTGGTTACCTGAAACACGAAATTAACATATCGCCGTGGTCATTACAGATGTAATTTTAGTTCATCGTAGGAATTTGAAAAAAAAGAAAAAAGCGAAATTATAGATATTTGAAAAAGCTATTTTCGGACCCCTCTTTTTTGGCCGAAAGAAATACTAAATGTCAACATGAAAATATCGACTTCGATGAACTGAAGAGAATTCAGTTTGCTTCAATGATGTCCAAAAATCGATAAAATCGGATGAAAACTGTAGCGTGAGTGACGACAACCATGCCGAAAAACTTGTTTTTGAGAAAAACGCTTTTAAAGTTTGGCAAGTATTTATCACATAAAAAAGGGGCAAAGCTTGAAACTTACGGTATATCATCGATGCCTGGTAACTGTCGTCCCGGGTAGTGGATAGCCGCTTTCTGCTTGTTTGACCTGATAAGCCCTCATTTCCGTCTTCAATGCCCTTTTCGTCGCTGACGCATGGCCGCTGGCGTTTCTATCTTCAGAGAATCGGCGCATTTCACTGCCGATTTTGATTTGAAGGGCATTCGCCACGTGCATTAGTGCAGCATGGGCTACATTGAATACACATAGGGCCAAATTTGAAGCATTGTTGGCAATTTAATTCCGGCTGGATAATATTTTTGCAGCGTCTCTTCAAATGAAACTATTGAAACTGTCATTCACGTTTTGAGAAAAACCGTCCAAACAACGCTCCAGGGAATCAGAGTTACTCAAGTCGGGGTGATGGCATCGATAACGACTTATGGCAACCGGTTCTCTAACGCCGAAGCGTGCCGTGCAACGCTCACAGGATCGTTACTTATTGGAGTTCGCGCATAATATTCTGGGAAATAATACTTCAATGTATATACATTCGAATTCCGCAATAACAAAATTTCGAGTTTTTTTAGCAGTCACCCTGTCGTTCCCCCTTAACTTAAGAGGTCTTATGTCCCTTATATGTTTGTTTTAATGTTCTCTATCTCCAGTGTTTATTTGAACGAAAAGTTTCGAGACATTCTGAATAGCTCAAACGAAGACACGACTACACAAGAGCACATTCCTCCCCCCCCCCCCCCCCCCAGCCCTGCCCCCCTCACACGACAAAACCATTCTAACTAGTATCGCAAATTTAACTTCAAAACAACATGACCCCTACAATAACCATTCATTTCAAATACCTCGCTCCTCACATCCGAAGAAAAAACCCAAATGTCTGTAAGAATTACAACTGTAAATATAATCACTGCTCGTGTCACCAGCAACAGTTTGAGCTCTGTTCTTAGGTTCCTGCTTAACCTTACCTCGGAAATCATGACGCACGTAGAACTAAAGACATATTTGTAGGAACAAAGATAATAAATATAATTACTACTCGTATCTCTAGTAACAATTTAAAGTATACTCTCAGACTCCTGCGTCACTACACCCTTATAAATATGACACATTTGGAATATACAGCATAGTTTACAGCACTTACTAATAGAACCACAGATAACATTTGATAACTGCCCACTTACATCCTTCGCAGTACAAACTCATTATGTCAGTGATCGAAGCAGACACTTGGAATCGGATCTTGCCCTTGACCCAAAGACTGCATACAGGGAAGATCTCTATTGATAATAGTTCCATGATTCACTAAACAGCTCAGGAAAGACGACTGGGAAAGTAGCCTGTGACCCCTAAAAGATTGATCAGATAGATCTGTAATAATGGCTGTCACTTTCCATGATTTAAGTTTCTTACATTTTTGTGTGCGAGGATGGATGAGGGAAGTGTGTGTGCGCTGAAGATAGGAAAACATTCAGTCAGGGAGCAGGTTGTTGGTGCTTATGCTCGCATCGTGTTTTGCTTAAAGCCCATGAGAAGTGGATGGAGCGATAACAACTGCGTACAATACGTGACTTAACTCGAAAATAAATAAACGCCATGACAGCTGTAAAGAATGTGGACATTAGTGCGAACCACCAGCGTCCTATCATGCTTCACGTCGTCCTCGACAGTGACAAACGCCAAGTCCCGGTCGGGAAGCAAACCCGTGCGCCTCGCATGGCACTTCACCGCGCTGACCACTTGCCTACGAAGGCTGACGTTTTTGATAGTAAAGTCGGGCTGATGTCTTGTCTACCAAGTTCACCTGATCTGATCCCGATAAAATGCATCTAGGACATGATGGAGCACTAGCTTCCCACCCACAAACCGCCGTCTCTTAATTTACGGGAACTGCGTCGTCTGTGCGTAGACATGTCGTACTATAGACCTCTGTAAACCTACGAAGGACTTATCAAATCCATGGTATGCAGAATCTCTCCTGTATTGCTTTCCAAAGGCTGACCACCGCGTTACTAAGCAGATGCGCCTTCAGTAAGTATTCTAATATAAGAGCGCTCAAACCGTTTCCGTTCGAAGGCCGTGCAGTCCAGAAGTGGTGCGCCTATCAGGCAAAATCGCCGTGGGTGCTGAGGCAATCAATCCATCGACGTACCAGGTTGAAGATACTCGTTTGGTATCTCCAAGATGGCCGCCGTGTCGGTAGTGCGTTAGCATCCGCTCCGTTCTTATCAGGTATTTATGGAGGGACGGAATCCACCAACTTTTGCTCTCGGTTGGCGAGTGCATGTAGTGCCATTGATGCCGGGGTGGCCGGCCGCTGTGGCCGAGCGGTTCTAGGCGCTTCAGTCCGGAAACGCGCTGCTGACACCACCAACACACAACGTACCACATACACAGCTGTATAATTAATAATTTGTTTAACTTTTGTGGAATTGCAATACTGAGGAGATTATCGCAATTTCAGTTAAGTGGGAATCCAAAAAAATTATTAAAATCACATTATATGAATATGGTTCAATATTAGAAAATCTGACTACTATTACTGCTTCAAAAGAAGAACCGCTAAACAAAGGAAATCTCCGACATTTACATTTATTTTTATTATTTGTCAAAAGTAGCAAATATTAAAAAAATTAATTACTACTGTGGTCCGTTGTCATTTAGAACAATGGCGATGAATTCTGCACCAAAGTTCCCTATAAAATTTGCATAAATTATTTGTCACTCACTTCTGTAACAGTAAAACATTATCCACACTTTTAAGTAATATTTGATTATATTTAGACTAAATATTGCATGAGACTTTGACGTTTTCATGCCTCGTCACAAAATGGCTTCTTACACAACCAAGAAACTAAAGAGAAGTGTGTGTGATCCTTTATCAAAAGTAACAGAGATTACAATTACAATTACAGATCACATTAGTTGGTTACATAGTCTTTTCGATTTTTCTGCGATAATATTTATTTCATTACAGCGTCAGTTTTGTTATATTTGCTAAGTTCCTCAACACTATTTTTTCATGTTATGTGGTGTACCGCCACAATGGTACACTGGAGGAGGTCATTAAAAAATCACCAAAAAGGCTGGTAAAATATCTATGAATAAATTGTTATACATAACTGAGTACCCCATCAGCTAGTTGTTTGTTGTTTATCTCTACTTCTTGTAATAAGTCTATTTTCCTGCCTTTGGATGATAATGAAAAAACTTCACATTATGATTGATACCTTGAATTTCATGATGTGTCCATTTTTGTTGCATGACAAAGGCAATTTTATTTTGTGAATATGTGTGCCCATCAGATCTTCTCTTAAAAGTGAGACCTGTCTGGTCAATATACACTTGTTGGCAGTCATTACTATACAGTGTATAGATACCAGAATTATTGAACTCATCTCTTCTTGGCCTATGCAGTGTCATAGTCATGATAATTTATTTTTAGTTTGGGAGTTTAATGTAATATTGGATTTCTTAAACAAATGTTCTGTTCTATCAGGAACAATTCCTCTGTATGGCACTGCAATATACGTTTCGTTATTTTTATGGTTATCATGACACCAGTTTGCCTTACTCACATTGGGGGATTAGTTTTGTTCACACAGTTTGTTAAGGATGTAAGTGATGTTTATTTCGTTGTAGCCACTGGCAATGGCAACTTTCTTAAGAATCACTATTTCTTTATTTAACATGTAGTGCCTGTTCTTTCAGGCATGTCCAAAAGAACAGACACTATTTTCACCCTGCAGCCGCTACCAATTAAGTCACAAAGGAAATTCTTTAAATCAATGGGGGCAGTAGAATATTTGTGCCAGACGGAAATCTCAACCTGGGTCTCCTGCTTACTAGGCAGATGCACCGACCACTCCACCATCGAGACACTGACGTCGTCACACGTGCTCGAACGACACTAGCGTGTCTCCCGTCACACTCAAATGTTCAACTTATCCACACACCACTAACGTAGTGCGCCTTGCCCATTGTTCTCGTTACTCCAAAAGAACAGACACCACATTTATCACTAAAGTCTCAAGGGAGGCATGCTAGGGTAGTCTACATCTACATCTACATATATACTCCACTAGCCACCAAGCAGTGTTTGGTGGGGAGCACAATTTACGCCTAAGTCTGTGCAGCTGTTATGACTACAGTGTCTGGATGGCTCAGTGATCAGTGCATCTGCCCAGTAAGATGGAGAACCGCATTCGAATCCCAGTTTGGCACAAATTTTCAACTGTTCTCATTGATTTAAATTAATGCCCACTCTCGCTCAATATCTGTTATTCTTGTGTGTTGTAATTCTTTATTGATTGCTTCCTGTTCTAATAAGTCTCACTAAACAACGAATCATTGAATAAAAGCAAGCTATCTTATTTCAGTGGAGTGACATGAGCTACGATTAATGATGGTATCAGTACAGCTTGGCTTACTATAAGTATTGAACAGAAGAGTGCCATTTTTTCTAGTTATCCATAAATCCAAGAAATTAATGGCACTAGTTTGCTTCAGTTCCAAGGTCAATTGTATTTTAGGATCCATATTGTTGAGCACTTCAGTGTAAAGTAGTAATTATAGCTGGTTGCCTTGATATATTAATTGTGTATCATGAATATATCTTTTACAGGGACTGTCTTTTGTTATGGTGCATTATGCATCGAATAGAATTTATTTTCCAGATTGTTATAAAAAAAGAACATAAAGTTCCCACTAGGCCGGCCATTGTGACACTGTCACTTTAATTAATTGTCATTAAACTTAAAGTAATTTTATGATAAAGGTAGTTCAAGTTACTCGATTAACTCACGATTTCACCTGGTTTAAGCTTTTTGGGTTTTATTAAGTTTTCTTTGACTGTTTCCCACATTCTCTAATGAGTATATTAGTATATACATTCATTGTATCAAGTGATGCTGATATTGCATTGTCTGGAATGGCAAAACTCTGAAGGTTGCTTTGCGACTCATAACTATTCCTAACATTTGATGTATTGTGAAATGGAAATATTTCCTTCAATTTTCTTTTCAAAATTTTTAGTTTGGTGAAGTTATGTTGTTCACTATGGAACATATTGCTTTATTCTATTTGTGAATTTTAAATTGCACTTTAAGGCATGCTATGCTACTGTTTTCGATTTTGGCCACTGTTTTCTCTGTATTTGTTAGAAGGAAGCAAGTATGGTCGTCTTCTTTTTGAAATAAGTGTGGGAGCCTTCATTGACTTCAGTTATATTATTTTCCAAGAAGAATGTCTCAATTCTATTTATATATTCCTCATAGTGAATTACTTTTATCTATTTTAGTAATTATTGCTTTATTGTTTTTTAATTTTTATTTATGATGTGAAGTATATTGCTTTCATTCTTGTAGAATAAGGAAAGTTTAAAATTATTGTTCAATTGTTTCTTAGTAGCTAGCAATATTCATAGCCTACGATTTATTCATTTTTGCACACTCCATCTCTATTCTAGTTACTTTAACTGTTGTAGCTTTTCAACTGAAATTGAATACTATATCACAATACTTTATTTAGTGATGAATGCTCATCCTAAGTGAAATTAATATCAGAAATACTTATTGTTTCAGTCTTTTTGCATAGATCATTGATTTTCTTTTCATGCCTAGCACAAATTTCTCCACATTCTGTTTAAATCTACGAAACTGGTCCCTGGATAACATATTTATCAAACTAGATTCTGTTCTCACTGCTTCTCCAAATAGAGTTCTTTGCGTCTATTGTAAGTAGCCTGTTTGTATGTCGGCAGCGCTGCAGACTGTGTTAATATCGCTGACAGCGCTCTGTGTCCTTGCAGGAGATTCTGTGGTTGGATGGGCTAGAAGTTAGCGAGTGGATAGGGAAGTGTAAGGACATGATATTCTCAGTGGAGACTCTGTGTTGGCAGGACACGCATTGTAAAGTGAGATGAAATTATGTGTTTACAAGAAAATACGCAAGAAAATGTATGAGAATGGACGTATGGTTGATAATGTTTGGGAAATGGAATTACCGACAAATATTTTATTTTTGGAACTGGATGTCACATGAAAAAGATAAAATTTTCTATATACATTGTTTGCTCTTCAACAAAATCTTCCTTTCACTAACCATATGCCTCCTAGCAGTTAGAATCCTTTTGTTCAGCTGGCTGTTGTTGCTACTTGCTGTAATTGCGGTAATTCATGTTATGAAGATTTTCTGTGACATAAGTGACTTATAATAAAGAATGTGGTTTGCACTGTCGGGATTCGTGACTGAAATGAGTTTAGGCAATTAACAGAGTTGGAGTAGTTTCATATTTTTTAATTTCATATTTTTTTAATTTGTGTGATTGTTAGGATTTCTTGCAATTCAGGGCCATTCTTTTGTGGTAATTATTGGGAGTCATGAGTTGGGCTTGTATATTGTGGGTAATAAATGAGTAGGTTAAGTTTGAGTTTTTTCGTCACGGAAAATTCAGTAGTTCAGTGTTTAATAAAAAATAATTACAGAGTTAGATTCACTATATCCATCGTGCATTTGTAACATTAACCATAACTGTTCACTTTTTTTCTTTAACTATTTGTGTTACCTTTGAACTGATACATATGTTTATTCTCACGTATTTGGGTGTCACTTTCAACTTGAAGCACTTTTTGCTGAAATACATTTTCTGCTGATTTTCATCCTAATTTTCTGTCTTACCTTAACCAGTTTTTGTAGTCTCCATTCGCCTGACTTGGTAAAATTACCTTATTATTGGACCTGGTCAATTTCGGAGATAATCAGTGCTTAGTAATCGATGAAATTATATTTGCGAACTTAACTATCAAAGGTTTTCCTTAATTTACAACTTTAAGACAATAGATCATTTGCCTCCAATTTCGGTCATTCAAATAATAAGAAGTAAATGTGTCATTAAACTGATAAGAAGACATTCTCTGAAACCCAATAACAATGGACAATGATAGAAACTTGGGTTAAGTAATCAAGGTAAAGCTTTCCTCTGTCAGGGGTGCTATAACATCACAAATGCACCACCAACGGCAAACAGTCCTGCAGTTTCACAGGCGGATTGAGAGATACCTCACAATTTAGCAACAGTTAGCTAAGGTCACAGAATAATTGGAGAGAAACATTTGCTTCAAAATGTTCATCACTGAGTTAAATCTTCTTGGTGTTCTATTCCGAGCCTTAAGACGATAACATGTTTGGGCTGGGGTCTTCCATGTTGCGATGTGCCCAGTGCGTCTCTGTCAATGGTGCCTCATCTTGACAGAAGACAAAACAAAATATCAGTCGCCGCCTACAAACAGAAATTCTAAAATTCTACTTTCTCATTGGCATCTCTTGAATATTAGCGGGTAGTTAGCGACCTAGCCACTCCGAGGAACACTCACTGAGAGAGCTCGAGATTGCGGACGCAGCGGTTTCAACTCCGACCGACGGGCCTGCTACACCCTCTAGCTGGATGCAATAGCACTCGTTGCTCAGTTTTTATTTATTTATTTATTTATTCATTCGCATGGCTCACATGCAGTTAAAAATTACAGGTATTTAACATTAGCAATACTATATATAATAGAATATGAAAATACAAAACTACATATAAAACTAACTAAATGTCAATATCTAGGTTCCTAATCCATATTGCTCATTAACGAGGTTCAAAGATAGAGAATTAGCGTAAGGTCCGATTCCACCCATCTGCTTTACGCATGACGTCATGTCTGGAATATACAGCATAGTTTACACCAGTTACTAAAACAACCGCAGATAACATTATATAACAGTTTCCTTACATCCTTCAAGGCGGCCACCAAAAGACAGAAGATTACTGCCACAAACATAAATAAAAGCACGCGAAATATTTCAGTACCTAAGGAAATGAAACTAACGGACAACCGCGAGAACCAGGGGGTTTTAGGCAGGGACAAACTAAAACTTCGACAATAACACGAACCCCATCCCATGAGAAACACACTAATCCCTCCAAAATACACTGAACACAACTGTGAAAACCATACAATTGGAATCGAGTATTTCGTTGGACCATTACAGGGTGTTTCAAAACTATTCGTTCAAACTTATACAGGAGGTAAAGAACATCAGAAGAAATATATTTAGGTTTGTTACATATGGTCGCAGACCGCAGTTTCTGATACTACGGACGATTTACACAGAAGGTAGCTTAGCACGCTAATTACAACAGTGGCATTCAGAGGAACCGCTCGAATGTGTGACCATTGGCCTGTATGTACCCAGTACATAGGAACATTCGTTGTGTAGTCCGTTAGAAGATTTCTGACATCTCTGCGGTAGTACCAGCAACGACAGCAATTCTAGCGATGACGTCTTCTTCTGTTTCCACAACTATTCCATACACCAGCTGCTTCTTATGACTCCAGAGGGAAAAATCCACCCACGTGAGCTCAGGAGATCTGGGTGACCTGGCCACAAGGCGACCTTGATCGATCAATCGATTCCCGAAAGTGGCTCTTAGATGGCTGCTTACAGCGATGCTGAAGCGAATTGGCGCCCCTTAGTGCTGGAGGTGTACACTTTGTCGAACATCCAAAGGTACATCCTCTAGCAGTTCTCGTCACACCTGTTCCACGAAGATGTGGTATCTCCTCCCGTTGAGACAGAATGGAAGAATGTGTGGCCCAATGACCTTATCACTGAGAATGCCGGCTCACACATTAACACCGTATCACAGTTGATGAGTTCGAAGTCGAGTACCTAGTGTACCTACCGTATGTGAGCCCAAAAATGAATTGGTGGATATTTGGACGCCAGTACACATTCCTAGTTAGTGACACTGAGACAGCTGCTCACTTCAGCATCACTAATGAAATGTTTCTTAACGTTACAACTTAAGTGGCTGCGACAGGGTGTCGGACGAAAGTATTGCTCAAATTCAGAATTTTTTTCCTTCGTACTGAATGTAGTAGACAAATGGTGTATGATGCAATGAATAAGGCATACGTTGAAGATTTTTATTGGTATTTTTTATTGAAAAATATTAATATCTTCACAGTGAAATTGGGATTTTCCCGAGGCAGCTCTGAAAGGCGGTAGATCGATGGTAATCGCTGTAACTCCGGTTGTGGTTACCTGAAACGTGAAATTAACATATCGCCGTGGTCATTACAGATGTAATTTTAGTTCATCGTAGGAATTTGAAAAAAAAAAGAAAAAAGTGAAATTATAGATATTTGAAAAAAGCTATTCTCGGACCCCTCTTTTTTGGCCGAAAAAAATACTGCATGTCAACATGAAAATATCGACTTCGATGAACTGAAGAGAATTCAGTTTGCTTCAATGATGACCAAAAATCGATAAAATCGGATGAAAACTGTAGCGTGAGTGACGACAACCATGCCGAAAAACATTTTTTTGAGAAAAACGCTTTTAAAGTTTGGCAAGTATTTATCACATAAAAAAGGGGCAAAGCTTGAAACTTACGGTATATCATCGATGCCTGGTCCATAGTAACTGTCGTCCCGGGTAGTGGATAGCCGCTTTCTGCTTGTTTGACCTGATAAGCCCTCATTTCCGTCTTCAATGCCCTTTTCGTCGCTGACGCATCGCCGCTGGCGTTTCTATCTTCAGAGAATCGGCGCACTTCACTGCCGATTTCTATTTGAAGGGCATTCGCCACGTGCATTAGTGCAGCATGGGCTACATTGAATACACATAGGGCCAAATTTGAAGCATTGTTGGCAATTTAATTCCGGCTGGATAATATTTTTGCAGCGTCTCTTCAAATGAGACTATTGAAACTGTCATTCACGTTTTGAGAAAAACCGTCCAAACAACGCTCCAGGGAATCAGGGTTACTCAAGTCGGGGTGATGGCATCGATAACGACTTATGGCAACCGGTTCTCTAACGCCGAAGCGTTCCGTGCAACGCTCACAGGATCGTTACTTATTGGAGTTCGCGCATAATATTCTGGGAAATAATTCTTCCATGTATATACATTCGAATTCCGCAATAACAAAATTTCGAGTTCTTTTGGCAGTCAGCCTGTCGTTCCCCCTTAACTTAAGAGGTCTTATGTCCCTTATATGTTTGTTTTAATGTTCTCTATCTCCTGTGTTTATTTGAACGAAAAGTTTCGGGGCATTCTGAATAGCTCAAACGAAGACACGACTACACAAGAGCACATTCCCCCCCCCCCCCCAGCCCTGCCCCCCTCACACGACAAAACCATAGTAACTAGTATCGCAAATTTAACTTCAAAACAACATGACCCCTACAATAACCATTCATTTCAAATACCTCGCTCCTCACATTCGAAGAAAAAAGCCAAATATCTGTAAGAACTACAACTGTAAATATAATCACTGCTCGTGTCACCAGCAACAGTTTGAGCTCTGCTCTCAGGTTCCTGCTTAACCTTACCTCGGAAATCATGACGCACGTAGAACTAAAGACATATTTGTAGGAACAAAGATAATAAATATAATTACTACTCGTATCTCTAGTAACAATTTAAAGTGTACTCTCAGACTCCTGCGTCACTACACCCTTATAAATATGACACATTTGGAATATACAGCATAGTTTACAGCAGTTACTAAGAGAACCAAAGATAACATTTGATAACTGCCCACTTACATCCTTCGCAATACAAACTCATTATGTCAGTGATCGAAGCAGACACTTGGAATCGGATCTTGCCCTTGACCCAAAGACTGCATACAGGGAAGATCTCTATTGATAATAGTTCCATGATTCACTAAACAGCTCAGGAAAGACGACTGGGAAAGTAGCCTGTGAGCCCTAAAAGATTGATCAGATAGATCTGTAATAGTGGCTGTCACTTTCCATGATTTAAATTTCTTACATTTTTGTGTGCGAGGATGGATGAGGGAAGTGTGTGTGCGCTGAAGATAGGAAAACATTCACACGTCAGGGAGCAGGTTGTTGGTGCTTATGCTCGCATCGTGTTTTGCTTAAAGCCCATGAGAAGTGGATGGAGCGATAACAACTGCGTACAGTACGTGACATAACTCGAAAATAAATAAACGCCATGACAGCTGTAAAGAATGTGGACATTACTGCGAACCACCAGCGTCCTCTCATGCTTCACGTCGTCCTCGACAGTGACAAACGCCAAGTCCCGGTCGGGAAGCAAACCCGTGCGCCTCGCATGGCACTTCGCCGCGCTGACCACTTGCCTACGAAGGCTGACGTTTTTGATAGTAAAGTCGGGCTGATGTCTTGTCTACCAAGTTCACCTGATCTGATCCCGATAAAATGCATCTAGGACATGATGGAGCACTAGCTTCCCACCCACAAACCGCCGTCTCTTAATTTACGGGAACTGCGTCGTCTGTGCGTAGACATGTCGTACTATAGACCTCTGTAAACCTACGAAGGACTTATCAAATCCATGGTATGCAGAATCTCTCCTGTATTGCTTTCCAAAGGCTGACCACCGCGTTACTAAGCAGGTGCGCCTTCAGTAAGTATTCTAATATAAGAGCGCTCAAACCGTTTCCGTTCGAAGGCCGTGCAGTCCAGAAGTGGTGCGCCTATCAGGCAAAATCGCCGTGGGTGCTGAGGCAATCAATCCATCGACGTACCTGGTTGAAGATACTCGTTTGGTATCTCCAAGATGGCCGCCGTGTCGGTAGTGCGTTAGCATCCGCTCCGTTCTTATCAGGTATTTGTGGAGGGACGGAATCCACCAACTTTTGCTCTCGATTGGCGAGTGCATGTAGTGCCATTGATGCCGGGGTGGCCGGCCGCTGTGGCCGAGCGGTTCTAGGCGCTTCAGTCCGGAAACGCGCTGCTGCTACGGTCGCAGGTTCGAATTCAGCCTCGGGCATGGATGTGTGTGATGTCCTTAGGTTAGTTAGGTTTAAGTAGTTCTAAATGGTTCAAATGGCTCTAAGCACTATGCGACGTAACATCTGAAGTCATCAGTCCCCTTGACTTAGAACTAACTAAACCTAACTAACCTAAGGACATCACACACATCCTTGCGCGAGGCATGATTCGAACGTGCGACCGTAGCAGTCGCGCAGTTCCGGACTGAAGCGCCTAGAACCGCTCGGCCTCCGCGTCCGGCTAAGTAGTTCTAAGTCTAGGGGACTGATGACCTCAGATGTTAAGTCTCATAGTGCTCAGAACCATTTGAACCATTTTTGTTGCCGGTGTGAGTGAGTGCAGTCCGTGCAGTTGAAACTGTAATCGTAAAAGACGTGTAAATACTCTTCGTGATTTTGCCTGTATGTAACAGTTATTACTCCGTCGCCCGGGCAGTGGCGCGTCGCGTCGGTTTGCGAAACGTCAGTGAGGCTTACTTCTAGAGCAGCGGCAGCGCCGGTATCAGCTGACGTACCACCAACCACCGGGGACATAGGCCTCAGGGGCGGCGTGTAGCGTCGACGACTGCAGAAACAGCGGAAGCTTCAGGAACAACGGCTTCTATATGTGAGTAGCAATAAGCAAAGTAGTAACAGACCCGCGAAACTACATTCAACCGGCGTGTGACTCTTTTGCGCCCTGTGTTTTTTGTTTCTACACTACAGCCAAGTAGAGTACAAACTGAAAATACTCGGTTATTATAAATGATGTAACCATTTCGTATTTATTCAAGTACAAATCCAAATGAAAAAGCTTTATACTAATGAAATGAGGAAGTTTCGAAGTTATTTCATAATCTTTGATATCAATTTAATAATTTTGAAAAATTTATAATTTATTAGATTTTAATGATTATTTAATAATTAGAAATGTGATAAATGTTATAAATGTTCAATGTGGCCACCGTTTGCTCCACGGCAAACATCGATGCGGTAGCCAGATTCGTCCCACACACGCGAAAGAATATCTCTTGTTACTGAGTGCATGGCAGCAGTGATCCGGTTCCGCAGATCGTTCAGAGTGGTTGGTAGAGGCGGGACGTAGACAGCTTCCCTCACATTACCGCATAAGAAATAGTCGCAGGGTGTGAGATTTCAGTGGCCAGAAGTGCAGAGCCAGGTCTTCAAGTCCCCTGCGACCGATCCAGCCTTGAGGAAGGGAGTGATTCAAAAAGCCTCCTATATCACGGTGCCAACGGGGCAGATCTCCATCCTGTTGGAAAATGAAGTCCTGGGAATCTTCCATAACTTGAGGGAACGGTCGTTGTTCCAACATGTCCAGGAACGTGATTCGCGTTACAGATGAAATCAATTGACCGTATGGCATTGTTGGCCGGGAGATCCCATCTTGGCCGACCGCGGTGGCCACGCGGTTCTAGGCGCTGCAGTCCGGAACCGCGCGACTGCTACGGTCGCAGGTTCGAATCCTGCCTCGGGCATGGATGTGTGTGATGTCCTTAGGTTAGTTAGGTTTAAGTAGTTCCAAGTTCTAGGGGACTGATGACCTCAGATGTTAAGTCCCATAGTGCTCAGAGCCATTTTTAGATCCCATCTTGGGAAGTGCGGCCACCAAGTGCAAGTCTTATTGCCGTCGACGCCACACTGGGCTACTTGCGTGCCGGTGATGAGGATGAAATGATGATGACAACACAACACCCAGTGCACGAGCAAGGAGAAACTGCAACCCGGCTGGGAATCGAACCCAGTCCCCATGCACAGTAGACAAGCACGTTACCATCCAGCTAAGCAAGTGTACATTCCCGTTACATTTCTTTCCTCAAAGAAAAATGGTCCATAAACCTTTGTACTTGATACAGCACAGAACACGTTGATCTTCGACGAGTCTCTTTCGTGCTGCACTGGTGAATGTGGATTTTCCAAACCCCATCTTCGAACGTTGCCTCTATTGACTTTTCCACTAAGATGGAACGTCGCTTCATCTTAAAAATTACACGCTGTAGAAATGCGTCATCCTCTATCTTTGCTGACACATAGCCGCAACATGCGAGACGCTTCTCTTTGTCATTGAGGCTGAGAGCCTGCACAGGTTGTAATCTGTAGGGCTTGTACAGCAAAAACCGTCTCAGAACTTTCCATAGCGTTGGTTGGGGTATACTAAGTTGTCGCACTGGCTCTATTGGTAGATTTACTGGGACAGCGCACAAAACTTTCTTGAATCCGTCGGACATCATCTGACACACGCGGTCGGCCTCTGCTTTTTCCTTTGCACATACTCCTACTCTGTTTAAATTGCTTAAACTAACGGCCAGTGCTCTTGCGAGTTGGTGGTTGATTACCGAATTAGGTACGAAATGTCCGCTGCCCTGCAAGTTGCGATTCACTTTTCGCGAACTCAGGAACGAAGAAAACCTTGTCCAGTGTGCTAGTTCAGCATCACAACCCAAGAGCAAAGTAGAAGAAAGCTTACAGCAAGCCAAATCAAAACAGCCGAGCGTTCTCTTCCTCAAATCGGAAAACAAACAAGACGCCAAGGCCATACGCGAAACAATAACTAAAACAATCAATCCCAAACAAGACAAGGTAAATGTAAAAGCAATCAGAGCTACAGCAAAAACAGCCATCTTAGAAAGGGAAACACAAGCAGATAAAAGGAAAATCATAGAAAAGACAGCACAAGTAAAAGATATTAGATGAGAAGAGCCGAGGAAATTGCGACCTCTCGTTGAAGTATCTGATTTCTACTCTAACTGATCAGGACTTCCTGGAGGAACTGTATAAGGTCAACTTAAGCGAACACATCTCTAAGGAAGAGTTCTACTAGAAAGTCAAAATAAAGTTCAAAACACCCAAAAGGCAAACGACCAGTTAATAAAGTCCTGGAAGTCACTCAAAGGGTTTCCTTTCTGCTGTTACAGAGAGAAAGAGGCTATATTCAGTTCGAGTTCTTATACATCAAAGATTTTGTGGCTGTTCAGAAGTGCTGGGGCTTAGGTCACCCGCCGAAACGTTGCGATTAAGAATCAGTCTGTGGAAAATGTGCGACGCCAGGCCACAAGAAGTCAGAATGCCGAGAGGAAGCCACAGTTGGACGTACACCACGCAAATCCGGAAACAGGATATGTGATAAGGCAGGAGGACCTGACTACCCTATCTACAAACAGTTGTAAGTTTGGAAATTGGTGGTAAGGTCTTATGGGACCAAACTACTCAGGTCATCGGTCCCTAAGCTTACACACTACTTAAGCTAACTTAAACTAACTTACGCTGTGGACAACACACACCCATGCCCGAGGGAGGACTCGAACCTCCGACGGGGGAGCCGCACGGGCAGTGACAAGGCGCCTGAAATCGCGCGGCTACCCCGCGCGGCAATGCAGTTGTAAGAGAGGCAAATAGAGAGCGCCGAATATGACATTACAACGTTCACTAACACGGAATACGGCTACAACGGTCTGACACTAAAGCCCTTCTTAAATGCAGGTATAGATAAGCAAAGAAACAATACATGCAAGCGCCAGCAACTAAAGCGACAGACTGGCGGCGTACAGTCGCCTGGCGACAACATGTGGCTATCGCACAATCAACAGATCTAGAAACGAAAAATCTCACATCGCTGTAAACGTGTGACATAATACAGAAAAGACATTCTAACATCACTGACTACGTAGGCGACATGTGTGTGCACGAAGCCGTTGACTGAAACGTAGGGTGACAGATAAAACACTAAATGTTCCAGTTGACAGTCTTCCAGACTGGACTTCTGCTACGAGTGGAAGAGCTGGAAGAGAACGTTTTTCACCACTGTAACAAAACAATGAGAAAAAAGACACAAAAGGATGCCCTAGGCCAGCTCAGTGATACCAATACATATTCATCTCACAACACAGAAAAACAAGAAACAGATAGACATACCGTCACATCAGTAGAAAGTAACACAAAAAGATACAACACCTGCTAATAGTTCACATGATCAAAACATATCATTAAAATTACATTCCGAATACGACTCTAGCAAATGCAGACAGTACATAAAACCTACACGTTTTACATATGGTGGCAGCACACACAGCACGCGCATAGGAAAATAGCCACAAAGAAAACACTCAGTTGCCAAACAATATTACAAAAACGGAGATACGAAAGGAACAATGCTAAATACAATCTACCTAATAACAAAGTTAAAAACGTTTCACAGGACGCACACGGAAATCCCAAACAAAACAATAATAACGTAACTGGTTAAGATAATCTTGAGAGTAACTTATTCATAAGAAGGTTAGAAAATAGGGACATTTTTCAGACTACTCTGCGTCTCGTGTTACGCCTCAGTCACCTGCAACGGGAAAAATTATGTTTCCATACAACAGAGCAGACAGACAGAATGATACTTCAGGACAGAGAATCTGCAGACGTTTAGGACAAGCATGCGCACAATGAGGTGAGGGTTTAAGTATAGGTGATATTTATAAGTACTTCGTCAGGGTGCATGGGCGCGTGGGCGCGTTTATTACGACCCTAAAGAGACAACACCTAAGTGACATGCCATTACTAGATAGCCCCCGCTATGAAGAACTTTTAACTAAACCACTTTAGGAGCACTTTTGTTCGAGTGGAACTGAGTAGACTTCTGAACGAAGCACAGGCAGATATAATCTGTCTCCAGGAATCATATACACGTGGCGGGAGACTTAGAGGCCTTCCCAAACGTCTTACAACAATTACCGGAACTCGAAATGCCAAGACTGCAATTGTAATAGCGAATATAAATTACACAGCCACAACAATAACACAACTTTGTTTTCAACATGTAGCCTTAGCTGAAATTAGGCATGGACGAGAATCTTAGATTATCTCAGCCATGTATGCAAAGTATTCATATGGCATAGAGACTTTTGCTGACCAAATAAGAGATTAAAACCATTTTCTAGGAAAAAAATAAACTTAACTCATACTTAATGACATCAATGCACGGTTGACTCTATAGCACGCAGACAGAGCAGACACCAGGGGACAAATCGTAGTTGACACAATAAATGAATGCAGCCTCTTCGTTCCAAACGAAGCAGGAAACACACCTACATACTGCAACAATGCAGAAGGAACAGCAATATTGGCGTCTCAAATGACAAGCCCGTAATATATGTCAACAAATTGGATGTACTTGAAAATGTCACACACAGTCACCACAGCCCCATACTCATCCACACAAGCAATTATACAAACATGAACACACAAACTTCACATAAAGGAGACAACAACTTCTTCTAAACAAGGCTGACTGGCAAAAATTAAGGGACGTGGTTGAAGAATGTTCCTTCCATACGCTCAGTAGCATAGCGTATACAGCTCACATTCTGAAGGATCTCTTCACAAAGCACAACAATAAAAACCGACCATGCACCGAAAAAGAAACTCTCTTTTTCCAGTGATTAGGAAAAATAAGGCAACACGCTAGAGATAAAACGAAACATTACCAAAAAGCAAAAACAGCACAAGAGAGAGAGGTAAGATCGGAACTATAACGTGATGCAAAGCAAAAATAGATAAAAAAATTATACAAGACCAGAGAGGATCACTGGAACAATTTCGTAAAAAATTAGCTACAAAACATGTTGTTGTTCTGGTCTTCAGTCCTGAGACTGGTTTGATGCAGCTCTCCATGCTACTCTATCCTGTGGAAGCTTCTTCATCTCCCTGTATTTACTGCAGCCTACATCCTTCTGAATCTGTTTAGTGTATTCATCTCTTGGTCTCCCTCTACGATTTTTACCCTCCACCCTGCCCTCCAATAATAAATTGGTGATCCCTTGATGCCTCAGAACATGTCCTACCAACCGATCCCTTCTTTTAGTCAAGTTGTGCACAGACTTCTCTTCTCCCCAATCCTATTCAATACCTCCTCATTAGTTATATGATCTACCCATCTAATCTTCAGCATTCATCTGTAGCATCACATTTCGAAAGCTTCTATTTTCTTCTTGTCCAAACTAGTTATCGTCCATGTTTAACTTCCATGCATGGCTACACTCCATACAAATACTTTCAGAAACGACTTCCTGACACTTAAAACTATACTCGACGTTAACAAATTTCTCTTCTTCACAAACGCTTTCCTTGCCATTGCCAGTCTACATTTTATATCATCTCTACTTCGACCATCATCAGTTATTTTGCTCCCCAAATAGCAAAACTCCTTTACTACTTTAAGTTTCTCATTTCCTAATCTAATTCCCTCAGCATCACCCAACTTAATTCGACTACATTCCATTATCCTTGCTTTACTTTTGTTGATGTTCATCTTATAAACTCCTTTCCTGACACTGTCCATTCCGTTCAACTTCTCTTCCAAGTCCTTTGCTGTCTCTGACAGAATGACAATGTCATCGGCGAACCTCAAAGTTTCTATTTCTTCTCCATGGATTTTAATACCTACTCCGATGGGGGACTAATGACCTTCGCTGTTTAGCCCCCCTTAAACATCCCAACAACCACCCCCCACCACCTACTCCGAATTTTTCTTTTGTTTCCTTCACTGCTTGCTCAGTATACAGATTGAATAACATTGGGGATAGGCTACAACCCTGTCTCACTCCCTTCCCAACCACGGCTTCCCTTTCATGCCCCTCGACTCTTATAACTGCCATGTGGTTTCTGTACAAATTGTAAATAGCCTTTCGCTCCCTGTATTTTACCCCTGCCACCTTCACAATTTGAAAGAGAGTATTCCAGTCAACATTATCAAACGCTTTCTCTAAGTCTACAAATGCTAGAAAAGTAGGTTTGCCTTTCCTTAATCTAGTTTCCAAGATAAGTCGTAGGGTCAGTATTGCCTCACGTGTTCCAATATTTCTACGGAATCCAAACTGATCTTCCCCGAGGTCGGCTTCTACCAGTTTTTCCTTCGTCTGTAAAGAATTCTCGTTAATATTTTGCATCCGTGACTTATTAAACTGATAGTTCGGTAATTTTCACATCTGTCAGCGCCTGCTTTCTTTGGGATTGGAATTATTATATTTTTCTTGAAGTTCGAGGGTATTTCGCCTGTCTCATACATCTTGCTCACCAGATGGTAGAGTTTTGTCAGGACTGGCTCTCCCAAGGCCGTCAGTGGTTCTAATGGAGTGTTGTCTACTCCCGGGGCCTTGTTTCGACTCAGTTCTTACAGTGCTCTGTCATACTCTTCACGCAGTATCGTGTCTCCAATTTCATCTTCACCTACATCCTCTTCCATATCTATAATGTCCTCAAGTACATCGCCCTTGTATAGACCCTCTGTATACTCCTTCCACCTTTCTGCTTTCCCTTCTTTGCTTAGAACTGAGTTTCCATCTGAGCTCTTGATATTCATACAAGTGGTTCTCTTTTCTCCAAAGGTCTCTTTAATTCTCCTGTAGGCAGTATCTATCTTACCTCTAGTGAGATAAGCCTCTACATCCTTACATTTGTCCTCTAGCCATCCCTGCTTAGCCATTTTGCACTTCTTGTCGATCTCATTTTTGAGACGTTTGTATTCCTTTTTGCCTGCTTCATTTACTGCATTGTTATATTTTCTCCTTTCATCACTTAAATTCAATATTTCTTCTGTTACCCAAGGATTCCTACTATCCCTAGTATTTTTACCCACTAGATCCTCTGCTGCCTTCACTACTTCATCTCTCAAAGCTACCCATTCTTCGTCTACTGTATTTCTTTCCCCCATTCCTGTCAATTGTTCCCTTATGCTCTCCCTGAAACTCTGTACATCCTCTGGTTTAGTCAGTTTGTCCAGGTCCCATCTCCTTAAATTCCCACCTTTTTGCAGGTTCTTCAGTGTTAATGTACAGTTCATAACCAATAGATTGTGGTCAGAGTCCACGTCTGCCCCTGGAAATGTCTTACAATTTAAAACCTGGTTCCTAAATCTCTGTCTTACCATTATATAATCTATCTGAAACCTGTCAGTATCTCCAGGCTTCTTCCATGTATACAATCTTCTTTTATGGTTCTTGAACCAAGTGTTAGCTATGATTAAGTTATGCTGTGTGCAAAATTCTATCAGGCGGCTTCCTCTTTCATTTATTAGCCTCAATCCATATTCACCTACTACGTTTCCTTCTCTCCCTTTTCCTACTACCGAATTCCTGTCACCAATGACTATTAAATTTTTGTCTCCTTCACTATCTGAATAATTTCTTTTATTTCATCATACATTTCTTCAATTTCATCATACATATATTCAATTTCTTCGTCATCTGCGGAGCTAGTTGTCATATAAACTTGTACTACTGTAGTAGGCGTGGGCTTCGTGTCTATCTTGGCCACAATAATGCGTTCACTATGCTGTTTGTAGTATCTTACCCGCACTCCTATTTTTTTATTCATTATTAAACCGACTCCTGCATTACCCCTATTTGATTTTGTATTTATAACCCTGTATTCACCTGACCAAAAGTCTTGTTCCTCCTTCCAGTGAACTTCACTAATTCCTACTATATCTAACGTTAACCTATCCATTTCCCTTTTTTAAATTTTTCTAACCTACCTGCTCGATTAGGGGATCTGACATTCCACGCTCCGATCCGTAAAACGATAGTTTTCTTTCTCCTGATAACGACGTCCTCTTGAGTAGTCCCCGCCCGGAGATCCGAATGTGGGACTATTTTACCTCCGGAATATTTTACCCAAGAGGACGCCATCATCATTTAACCATACAGGAAAGCTGCATGCCCTCGGGAAAAATTACGGCTGTAGTTTCCCCTTGCTTTCAGCCGTTCGCAGTACCAGCACAGCAAGGCTGTTTGGGTTAATGTTACAAGGCCAGATCAGTCAATCATCCGGACTGTTGCCCCAGCAACTACTGAAAAGACTGCTGCCCCTCTCAGGAACCACACGTTTGTCTGGCCTCTCAACAGATACCCCTCCGTTGTGGTTGCACCTACGGTACGGCCATCTATATCGCTGAGGCACGCAAGCCTCCCCACCAACGGCAAGGTCCATGGTTATTGGGGGGGAAAAAAATACATAGGGGAAGCCATTTAAACTTCTAACAGATAAAATGAAGACGCCGACAGTACTGTTAATTTTCAGGCGCACAGACGGCTCTACTACAAGGGGCTGGAGGTATTCAGCAGAGTACCTGCTGAACAAGCTTCTCCTGATGACGAAATGGTGAATGACCAGCAACATTAAACAGACTTACGAAGACAAATGGATAACATTTTCTCAAACGGCTCCGTTACTGTCACAATTTCCCAAGAAGAGTTAGCGTTAAAATTAATACAATTAAAGAGTAAGAATACTCCCGATCCATAAGAAATATACTCAGAAACACTAAAAATACTCTTGGAGAGGTCGCCTCTTTCTAACAGAGTTACTGAATGAAGCACTGCTGTAAGGTAGGGTCCCTGACACGTGGAAAACTATAAGCGTACTACTCATTAGCCGGCCGAAGTGGCCGTGCGGTTAAAGGCGCTGCAGTCTGGAACCGCAAGACCGCTACGGTCGCAGGTTCGAATCCTGCCTCGGGCATGGATGTTTGTGATGTCCTTAGGTTAGTTAGGTTTAACTAGTTCTAAGTTCTAGGGGACTAATGACCTCAGCAGTTGAGTCCCATAGTGCTCAGAGCCATTTGAACCATTTTTACTACTCATTATAAAATCAGAGAATCAGGACCCAACAGGCCTAATTACGTATTGAAAACTTTAGCTAAGGTGCAGGAGAGGCTCCCGTGTAATCGACTACAGCCACACAGGACGCTATTTCGGCCTTATTCCACATCAGTATGGCTATAGACCAAAAAGCTCAACAGACGTTGCAGTTAACCGCCTGCAGGAAATTATACAGGACACACAAGAAAAATAGGCAGTAGCAGTAGCAGTAGGTATAGCTGATTCCTTAGACAGTCTTTGGTGGCCTGCCTTGTTCGCATGTCTACGAGAGATAGACACAAAGTGTCTTATACAGTAACTTATTCGACTACTGCAGAGATAGGGTGGTGCAATGGCAAGCATGAATACGAAAGGTTGTCAAGAAAATAACAAAAATGACCGCAAGCCTCAATCTGTGGGCCAATTTTCTGAGATACTGCCATAGGACCGCTGCTAAACAATCTGGACGAAGATGATAGAGTGAAGTTTATAGTAGCCTGTGCTGACGACTTGCTAGTAGCGGCAACTGCAAACTCGAGGATGCAACTCGAAAGCAAGGCTACGCAACTCATACAAATAAGTGAATGGTGGAGCCATAACAAGCTTACAATTGCGGTAAACAGGACAGTATGCTTACTGATAACAGGTGCCTTGCAGAGAAACCCCACAATTACGCTGAACAACACTAGCATAAGGAGGAAAATAATAACAAAATACCTATGGATACATCTCAACGAACGACTGACATTCAGCAGGCACATAAGACTCACAACTGAAAAAGCGACGAGAGTATTGCACAAACTCGCCACGCTAAACTTCACTCACTACAGAGTACCACTGCAGGTACTGCGATTGTATCATACAGCCGTCTTTGAGTCTATAATGTGTTTAGCAGCAAGTGCGTGGACGCATCGACTGTCACTCGCGACCCAAAAAACAAATGGGAGGCGTGGACAAACAGGTGGATGGCTCAGAATGTCAGGGGCATTTGGCACGACGTCCGTGGAAGCCCTATGCTTTGTACTTGCCAAAAAATGGTTCGAATGGCTCTGAGCACAGTGGGACCGAACATCTGAGGTCATCAGTCCCCTAGACTTAGAAACTACGTAAAGCTAATTAACCTAAGGATATCACACACATCCATGCCTGAGGCAGGATTCGAACGTGCGACCGTAGCAGCCGCGCGGTTCCGGACTGAAGCGCCTAGAACCGCTCGGCCACAGCTGCCAGCTTTGTACTTGCAGCATACCCTGTTGGCATAACCCTTAGACGCAAAGCAGCAGCTTACTGGATCAAAAGGGGAGGACTGGATACGGTATATGAGATAACAGGGGAGCATATTACAGGAAACACGCCAGTTAAATCTTGACAAAAAATGGGAAATATCTGACAAGGGCCGTCGTGTTTTCTCCTTCTTCTCGAACATCCGGGAACGGTTGAGACTCAGACACGTTGACCGAAGTCGCAGTATGGCACATTTCTTGACGGTTCATGGCCCTTACCCTACACACCTGCACCGCATTGGCCTTAGCCAAAGTGATGTGTATGAGTTTAGGCAGTATGCTTCCCCCGAACACACAACACTAAAATGTGGCACACTCACACACCTAAGGCCGACGTCAGAAATCGAAGCCATAGTGCAAGTTTTAAGAGACACAGGTACTGGAGCACGTTTAACCGCCTCAGTGATGAATAGCGCTATACGACACATAAGTAGCAACGACCACACATAAGTCCACGACGCGAAACACCACAACATGATGCATGACACAAAAGAGATGCAAACACTGATATGGAAACAGATGAACATGTAGACACTCCAAAATCACCAGTTACATATACGGCAGCGTAGCAAATCACAAGATGAAACAATACTACAAGTAATAGTTGCATGGAATTCAGAAATAAGTTAGTACGAAAAATAAAACAATTAATTTTCCTGTTAGTATAAGTAAAACAAGTAATTATTTAGTTCTTTGGATCATTATTTTCAAATATGTAAATATCTAATTTATGAAACGTGTAAGATGAAAATTGTAAAACATGTGAACTCTATAAAATGGTGCATAAACGTACATATGCAGTATAATAAAACGTAAATACACAAGCACAAGCGTCCTTCGCGGAAATGAGGCTTGAGGTCGCCTTTCGAGACTCTTCTCCCGCTTAACGGCGCGCTTGAGGACGCAATGTAAGTAACAAACAGTACTGTCACACCTTGTACACTAATCACGTGCAGTTAACATCACAACATAGATAAATACAGTAGTAGCTATAGTAGAATACAATATGCTAATTCAGGTAAGACAGGCCGGAAGTGTTTACTGAAGCCCTCCCACCTGAAATAGCTAGGTAAAAGGATGTCTTTTGCTGTCCAAATCTTTCCTTTAGTGTATTATTTTCTTCTTAAGCAGATAGTAAAATTTATTTATTTTTCCTTACTTTCCGAGATTTTGCTTTATATATCTTGTGTTTTTTTGTTTTTTTTTCATTTTTAATTAAAAATTTAATTATATAAATGTACAAGAACACTACTAAAGTTCTGAAAATAGTCCACTTTGTAGTAGCAAACGACCTACTATAGTTACCAAGGCGGTGAGTGACTCTGTGAAGTTAATAAATAATAATAATAATAATGATAATAATAATAATGATAATAATAACAATAGTAATAATAATGCCTGGTTGATGAAACACCGCGTCCTGCTGTATGTAGAATTCCGTAAGTGCCCGCTGCAAATTTTTGTCCAATGGAAATCGTTGACCCTTCAAGGCTCTGTTTAACCGACTGAAGGCGTGATAATCCCCCGAGGGACGATCAGGACATTGGGGGAGCTGCTTGGCTGTCTCCCATTTGAGTTGGCGAAACTTAAGCGTAACAACATTTTCGATATGGGACTTTTGTAATCATGAAGCAACAGCATTAAACAACGGTGGTTTTCGACAGACATTCTGTCCCATGCACATTTTTCATTCTCCGATCGACCTCTACCGGCGTTTTCCCTCCGGCAGCCAAGAAAAGAATAACAGCACATTAGCCTTGTTTGCACGCTATTGCTAATAACGTTGGCATAGTTGACGCTTCCGCAATTACCACGTGTACGTCTGAAAGACACGAATGCCACGCTAAGCCTTATGTTGGTACTTATACACTCGCATCGGAGTCGCGCTACGTTGGGTATACACTCTCAAACGTAAGCTTTTTGATGGTCTCTTATATTTATCTGCTCTGTTCCTATGACTTCGACGATGCTTCCGCATTGACCGTAGTTAATCTCATAATTCTATTCCGCTCACCATTTAGTCTGCTACTTAGAAACATTTTATTTCCAGTCATTGCTAGGCTGCTTCGTAGCAGGGTGAATACATCATAGGTGAGTATTTATTCCAAACGTAAGTCATTGGGGAAACAGCGTTGTCGAATAATCTCGAAGAGAGGCGACTAACGGACTACGCACATGCTTTAGATGACGAGCGTTGGTTCTACAAATCCTGGTCCGATCTCTTTCAAAAAAGTACGGTTTAGGACACAGCTTGATCCTTCCCCTCCGCTCGGTAGCGCCGCAGGAATGACCGGCATTTACGGAAACAGATGGCTGCCAGAGGGAGGCACAAGCTTCCCGTATTCTCCCCCACATGTCCCACCCTCATACTTCCCCCGCATTCTACTCCTTAGCTGGAAGAATTTTTAGGGCTGCCCCATACACTCGGAAGGAATTTATGTAATTTTTTCATCGTGCATGTTTGTAGCTTTCGGAGGTATTTCTATAGCCGCAGTGTTGTTTTGTTACAGGGAGGAGGGTTCGAGGGAAAAAGATAGCGAAGAGGGCTTTGCAGATGCGCCGCTTGCACTTTTGTAACAGTCTGGGCAGACGGTGGGCGCCTATTGTGTATACAGAAGCGTTCCCGGTCTCCTTCAAAAACACGTGTTCTGACATTCCACCTTCTTTTACCGCATTTAACGAGCATCTACATCTACATATACATTACGAGGACTAATCGAAAAGAGCGGTCCGATCGGATGCGAAATGGGAAACGCAGTGAAAATCCGATGAAACTTTGCGCAGATGTGTTGGGCAGTGTCTCTAGTACGCACATCGATCGCGTCGGTCGTTCTTTTCAGTTCTGAGTGCTCAGTGAGCACGTAAACATGCCTAAAAAGTAGTGTCGCCCGCGAAGTATGGGTGCCTGCCCCGAGATTTCACCCGGTTTCATGCTGCCCACATAACGTAACTGTCATGCGTTACTTCTTCATGGCAATTCTCGACTGCACACTGCACTGGCAAAGAAGACGCTCCAGCTGCGTCCTCGATGGGAAGTGTTCGATTACTCAACATAGAGCCCTGACTTGACTCTTCTGATTATCATCTCTTTTCAAACGAACCTCTGGCTATGAAGACATTTTAGCACGACAACGAGCTGCAGATCAGAGTAGAGAATTGGTGGAAAACACAGGGAGCTGCCTTCTATGACGAGGATATTGGGAAGTTGGTACAATGCTATAACAGATGTCTAAGTCGGAGCGGCGTATATGTGGAGAAGTAGCTGGAAGGTGTAGCTAACTGTTGCAAATAAAATATTTTTGATTTTCAAAGTGCTTTGCATTTCGTGACAGAATGGAGCTTACTTTCCGGATAGCGCTCGTACATCTACAGGGAGATTCACGAAAATATGCAAATATTTTAATATGTTATTCTACAAATAAAACTAAAGAAGAAAGTTCATATAAACGTAGGTCCGCAAGTTTTTACGTACGGAGTTACGGCTAATAAAAGATTTTGCCTGAAATTTAGCAACCTCGCTAATATGAAGCCATCGCAAAACTGTACGAGATTAAAGGTAAAGGACGATATCCATTTATTTTTTAGTTATTGGTCTGGTGAGTCTAGTAAAACATGTCCCAGACATGTAACTGCAGTAGTTTTCCACAACATCCAGAGAAGCAAAGAAGTAATTTCGTAAAATTTTTAATTTTTTATCTACTTGGCCCAATTCTTTTTAAATTCCAGCAAAGCTTACAACAGAAGTTGAAGAGAATTTAATTTTGGAAAAATGATGGTAATAACGTTAGCTGAACTGTATGAATTTCTCAGAAAATCGGCTTTTGTTCATACCACAGCACACGTGAATTAATGTTAAATTCACTGTTGTTATTATGTTCTTTCGCTGAACAATACAGCTCTTTTCGAGGTTAGGAAACGACTGAAACAACTTACTAACGGTTGACAACAATGACATAAACGTTTCTACATTCTTAATGGAAAGTATACAAATTTACTTGTATTATAGTCTTTGCTTCTCTGGATGTTCTGGAAAACTTCTGCAGATACACGTCTGGGACATGGTTTATTAGATCCACCAGACCAACAACTACAAAATAAATGGGAATCGTGCTTTACTTTTATCTCGTGCAGTTTTGCGATGGTTTCATATTATCGAAGTTGCTAAATTTCAGGCAAAATCTTTTATTAGCCGTCACTCCGTAACTAAACATTTGCGACCTGTATTTGTATGAACTTTCTTCTTTAGTTTCACTCGTAGAGTAACATTTTAAAATATTTGCGTATATTCGTGAATCACCCTGTATATCCGTAATTTAGAAGCCACCTTAAGGTGTGTGGCAGAGGGTACTTTTAGTACGACTAACTGGTCCCACTTTCCCTGTTTCATTCACGTACGTTTATGGAGAAAGCACTACATTAGCTCTAATTTATCGAATTATCTCGCGACTATTTCATGAGACGTATTTGAGAAGAAATATGTTGCCCGGTTCTTCCTGGGACGTATTCTCTCAGAATTTCCTATTATTTGTCACCAATATTGTAATTGTCCGTTATTGGATTCCTGTTCCTGTATAACGGAATGCTTAATATTTATTTTCCTTTAGGGTCACCTGGTGTGGCCGAGCGGTTCTTGGCGCTACAGTCTGGAGCCCCGCGAACGCAATGGTCGCAGGTTCGAATCGTGCCTCGGGCATGGATGTGTGTGATGTCCTTACGTTAGTTAGGTTTAAGTAGTTATAGGGAACTGATGACCTCAGATGTTAAGTCCCATAGTGCTCATAGTCATTTGACACATTAGGGTCCACTTCCTACTTCGCTGAAGGTCTTCCTACAGTCGCCACATTCTTCTGTGTTGCAAACAACGACATCATTTGTGAATTGCGTCGTGGGCCTCCTGACGTTCACCACTAGGTCATTAATATACACGGTCCAGTCACATTAATGTGACCATTACCTATGTTTGACGTCAACGTGCAACAGCCACTCACAGACGGCAGGTGGATGCACTAGCATTTGAGGGTATATAAAGCGTGTCTGAGGGCCGAGGAAAATAGTGCAGCCGTTGTCACAATGCGGAAACGGAGCGATGTATCTGACTCAAAACGAATACGATCATTGGCGTGGAAGAATTTCCGAAACTTCTGAGTTCGTAAACGTTCGGCATGATTAAAGTATACCGTGTATGGAAAAACTGCGCTATCCAAAATCGCGGCGTGGCGGCTGTGGTGCACCACGTGCCGTACATTCCAGGGGTGCGACGGCTGCGGAGATGTGTAGGGGTGTATAGACATGCGACTGTTGAGTAACTCTGTACTCAGATGAACTAAGTGGAGGCTCAGTGAACATTGCTACGTATAAGACCACGTAGCAGGCTCCTGGTTCATACATCCATGCTGAATGCTGTTCTTCGTCAACGACGGCTGGAATTTGTACGCCAATACCACAGCTGGACGTCCACTGAATGGCGACGGTTGGCCTTTTCAGATGAATCAAGTGTCATACTCCATCGGGCCTGAAACATCTGAACGCAAATACCTTGCAACAATCGTCTTAAAAGTCCGGGCCGAAGGAGGGAGCGTTACGGTCTGGGAAATGTTTTCGTGACATTCCCTGGATGATCTCTTCGTTCTAAAAGGCGCAATGGATCAATGCAAATTTTCCTGTATCCTTGGGACCTTGTCTACCACCAAATGTAGTTTCCTTTATTCGACATGAAGACATCTATCACCGAGACATTGCAACGTATCACACAGCTCGCAGTGTACATCATGGTTCGAAGAGCAGCAGGATCAGTTTACTGTACTACCATGGCGACCAAACTCCCGGATTTATGCCCAGTCAAGAATCAGTAGGACTACCTCGATCGGGCTGTTCTTGTCACGGATCCTCAATCTCAGCTGGCGACGGCACGAGTCGATGCCTTCCAGAATCTCATTCGCTCTGTTACTGCTCTTCTCGTAGCGCTCTGCGCAGCAAAAGGTGGTTCTTCACACATTTGACAGGTGGTCACATTAATGTGGCAGGACAGTGTATGTTGGGAACAACAATAGATCCATCAGCCTTCCTGACAGTGCTTTTCAGCCTTTGCATGTGTCTCTTTGCTGTGTTAAAAGCGACATGTTGAGTTCTGTCTACCAGGAACTCTTGAATGGAATCACAAATCTGCTCCGATATTCGATAAGCTTGCATTTTCTCTCCTGAACGATAGTTTGATCTGTACCTAATGCCTTCCTAAAATCAAAGAATCAATCTGAGCAGCGATGTTTACGGCTCTCTGGAGTTGAGGGAGGAACAGTGCGAGGTGAGTTTCAAGATCGTGTTTGCGGAATGCATGTTGATTTTTAGAGCGGGAATTTGCGTTATCCAGAGACATCATAATACTTGAGCATAAAAAAAATCGAAGTAAGTAGTATAAACCTATAACCATGCGCATCTGTTCTACGACCCTTCTTGGAGACGGGAATGTCCTGCGCTTTTTTCCAGTCGCAATTCAATCGACCTGCGATAAACTGGTACTTAACTGGTGAACAAGTTCTTTCGCATGATCTCTGTAAAATCTAATAGGTATCTCGTCTGGTCCAGATGACTTTTCGCTGCTAAGCGATTGTAGTTGCTTTTCTGTTCCGCGATCACTTATCTTAATATGTGCCAATTCGGCGTTCGTGCGATGACTGAAAATAGAGACCGTGATACGTCCTTCCACGGTGAAACAGTTTCGGAAAATCGAATTCTGCATTTCGTCCATCTTACTGTTATCTTCCGTTACGGTGAACAAATGCAGTATTTTATTTTTTGGTATTTTAAGCCATGTTTTAGTTTTTTGATTAACGTGATACAATCCTCTGTCGCACTCATGACGTAGATTGTTTTACCGACGCTAATCTGCGTTTACCTCCGTGATTCTTCCCGTGTACTGTTAATGTCAACCCGTAATTGACTGTAGAGCCTTCACGGACGACGTAAGTGTTGCACGAAAAGCACTACCCAGCTGGCTGGCAGTCTCCGATTACCGTATGATGGCCAGTCCAGTTTCTAAGAAGGGCCGTAGGACAGATGCACGTAATTATAGGCCTATATCGTTGATGTCAGTCTGTTGTAGAATTATGGAACATGCTTTATGCTCAAGAATTATAATGTTTTCAGAGAACGGAAATCTCCTCTACAAGAATCTGCACGGAATCCCCTAACAGAGATCTTGAGAAACTCAGTTTGCTCTTTTCCTCCATAGCGCTATAGTCAACGGCGCTAAGGCTGATGGGTTCCTTGACTTCAGGAAGGTATTTGACATCGCTCTGCACCAATGTTTAGTGTAAAAAAGAATTACGAGCTTACTGAGTGTCGGACTAGATTTGCAACATGATTCAAGACTTGCTTGCAAATACAACTCAACACGTCACACTTAAAATAACAAAATCTACAGCTGCAAATGTAATTTAGGGAGTAGCCCAATTCTTATAGGACCTTTACTGTTTAGAAAGCTTAAAAAGCGTTGGAAGCTGTTTAAGAGTTCACAGATGATGCGGTTGTCTGTAAAAAATTACAACTTCAGAAGACAGTATCGATTTGTAGAAAGACGTGCAGAGTATTGATGAATGGTACAGACTCTGGCAGTTACTCTGAACGTAACATTTTTTTTGTCCCGTAACATTTTACAGATACATAGGAATAGAAATACACTAATTCACTACTACACTAGCGCTGAAAATTTGCTGGAAATAATATCTAGAATAAAATATCTACGACTAACTATCCTGAGCGCTCTTAAGTGGAATGACCACATAAAAAAATAGCAGGAAAAACATATACCAGACTGAGATTATTAGGGCCGGCCGGAGTGGCCGAGCGGTTCTAGGCGCTACAGTCTGGAACCGCGCGACCGCTACGATCGCAGGTTCGAATCCTGCCTCGGGCATGGATGTGTGTGATGTCCTTAGGTTAGTTAGGTTTAAGTAGTTCTCGGTTCTAGGGGACTGATGACTTCAGAAGTTAAGTCCCATAGTGGTCAGAGCCAGTTGAGATTATTAGGAAGAATCTTAAGGAAATATGACTCATCCACGAAGGAAGTGTCTTACAAGGAGCATGTTCGACCTGTTCTTGAGTATTGTTTATCTATCTGGTATCCTTACGAGGTGGGACCCATAGAAGAGATACAGAAAATCAAACGGAGAGCAGCGCGTTTCGTCACGGAATCCTTTAGTCGGTGCGAGAGCGTTACAGAGATACCCAAAAAACTCAAGTGGCAGACGTTACAAGAGAGGCCTTGTGCATCACAAAGAGGTTTACTATTGAAATTTCGAGAGAGCACTTTCCGGGAAGAGTCGGGCAACATACGAGGTGCATTCAAGTTCTAAGGCCTCCGATTTTTTTTCTAATTAACTACTCACCCGAAACAGATGAAACTGGCGTTACTTCTCGAAGTAATCGCCCTGCAGACGTACACATTTTTCACAACGCTGACACCATGATTCCATGGCAGCGGCGCAGGCTTCTTTAGGAGTCTGTTTTGACCACTGGAAAATCGCTGAGGCAATAGCAGCACTGCTGGTGAATGTGCGGCCACGGAGAGTGTCTTTCATTGTTGGAAAAAACCAAAAGTCGCTAGGAGCCAGGTCAGGTGAGTAGAGAGCATGAGGAATCACTTCAAAGTTGTTATCAAGAAGAAACTGTTGCGTAACGTTAGCTCGATGTGCGGGTGCGTTGTCTTGGTGAAACAGCACACGCGTAGCCCTTCCCGGACGTTTTTGTTGCAGTGCAGGAAGGAATTCGTTCTTCAAAACATTTTCGTAGGATGCACCTGTTACCGTAGTGCCCTTTGGAACGCAATGGGTAAGGATCACGCCCTCGCTGTCTCAGAACATGGACACCATCATTTTTTCAGCACTGGCTGTTAGGAGAAATTTTTTTGGTGGCGGTGAATCTGTGTGCTTCCATTGAGCTGACTGGCGCTTTGTTTCTGGATTGCAAAATGGCATCCACGTCTCATCCATTGTCACAACCATCGAAAAGAAAGTCCCATTCATGCTGTCGTTGCGCGTCAGCAATGCTTGGCAACATGCCACACGGGCAGCCATGTGGTCGTCCGTCAGCATTCGTGGCACCCACCTGGATGACACTTTTCGCATTTTCAGGTCGTCATGCAGGATTGTGTGCACAGAACCCACAGAAATGCCAACTCTGGAGGCGATCTGTTCAACAGTCATTCGGCGATCCCCCAAAACAATTCTCTGCACTTTCTCGATCATGTCGTCAGACCGGCTTGTGCGAGCCCGCGGTTGTTTCGGTTTGTTGTCACACAATGTTCTGCCTTCATTAAACTGTCGCACCCACGAACGCACTTTCGACACATCCGTAACTCCATCAGCACATGTCTCCTTCAACTGTCGATGAATTTCAATTGGTTTCACACCACGCAAATTCAGAAAACGCATGATTGCACACTGTTCAAGTAAGGAAAACGTCGCCATTTTAAGTATTTAAAACAGTTCTCATTCTCGCCGCTGGCGGTAAAATTCCATCTGCAGTACGGTGCTGCCATCTCTGGGACGTATTGACAATGAACGCGGCCTCATTTTAAAACAATGCACATGTTTCTATCTCTTTCCAGTCCGGAGAAAAAAAATCGGAGGCCTTAGAACTTGAATGCACCTCGTACATCTTACTCCCACATACATCTCTCAAAGTGACTACGACGAGAAAATTCGTAAAATTAGCACTTATCACCGATAATCATTCTTTCCACAGCCATTCGCTGGTGGAACAGGGAAGGCGGTATCATATATTGATACCACAAATATCCTCCGCCACACACCATTAGGTGGCTTTCGGAGTATCATATACATGTGTATCTAGATGAGCGAGCAATTTGCCCTGGCTGTGTGGTAGATGCTGCATCTACACTCCTGGAAATTGAAATAAGAACACCGTGAATTCATTGTCCCAGAAAGGGGAAACTTTAGTGACACATTCCTGGGGTCAGATACATCACATGATCACACTGACAGAACCACAGGCACATAGACACAGGCAACAGAGCATGCACAATGTCGGCACTAGTACAGTGTATATCCACCTTTCGCAGCAATGCAGGCTGCTATTCTCCCATGGAGACGATCGTAGAGATGCTGGATGTAGTCCTGTGGAACGGCTTGCCATGCCATTTCCACCTGGCGCCTCAGTTGGACCAGCGTTCGTGCTGGACGTGCAGACCGCGTGAGATGACGCTTCATCCAGTCCCAAACATGCTCAATGGGGGACAGATCCGGAGATCTTGCTGGCCAGGGTAGTTGACTTACATCTTCTAGAGCACGTTGGGTGGCACGGGATACATGCAGACGCGCATTGCCCTTTGGAACAGCAAGTTCCCTTGCCGGTCTAGGAATGGTAGAACGATGGGTTCGATGACGGTTTGGATGTACAGTGCACTATTCAGTGTCCCCTCGACGATCACCAGTGGTGTTCGGCCAGTGTAGGAGCTCACTCCCCACACCATGATGCCGGGTGTTGGCCCTGTGTGCCTCGGTCGTATGCAGTCCTGATTGTGGCGCTCACCTGCACGGCGCCAAACACGCATACGTCCATCATTGGCACCAAGGCAGAAGCGACTCTCATCGCTGAAGACGACACGTCTCCATTCGTCCCTCCATTCACGCCTGTCGCGACACCACTGGAGGCGGGCTGCACGATGTTGGGGCGTGAGCGGAAGACGGCCTAACGGTGTGCGGTACCGCAGCCCAGCTTCATGGAGACGGTTGCGAATGGTCTTCGCCGATACCCCAGGAGCAACAGTGTCCCCAATTTGCTGGGAAGTGGCGGTGCGGTCCCCTACGGCACTGCGTAGGATCCTACGGTCTTGGCGTGCATCCGTGCGTCGCTGCGGTCCGGTCCCAGGTCGACGGGCATGTGCACCTTCCGCCGACCACTGGCGACAACATCGATGTACTGTGGAGACCTCACGCCCCACGTGTTGAGCAATTCGGCGGTACGTCCACCCGGCCTCCCGCATGCCCACTATACGCCCTCGCTCAAAGTCCGTCAACTGCACATACGGTTCACGTCCACGCTGTCGCGGCATGCTACCAGTGTTAAAGACTGCGATGGAGCTCCGTATGCCACGGCAAACTGGCTGACACTGACGGCGGCGGTGCACAAATGCTGCGCAGCTAGCGCCATTCGACGGCCAACACCGCGGTTCCTGGTGTGTCCGCTGTGCCGTGCGTGTGATCATTGCTTGTACAGCCCTCTCGCAGTGTCCGGAGCAAGTATGGTGGGTCTGACACACCGGTGTCAATGTGTTCTTTTTTCCATTTCCAGGAGTGTATTTTTACCGAGAATAAGTGATTTAGCAGTAGCCTTGTAACGTAATACGAGAAAATCTCTGTGATATTTAGCCCTTCACCCTGGTGTGTTAGCAGCATCTGTTCACACAGCCTTGCACAAACACAACTCAAACCTCGCAGTTTAACGGTACTCCGGAACACTGCGCCAGTGTCAGCACTGTACTCTGCCGCCAGATCTGTCACAAATCACCGTCTATCCTGTGAACAAATTTCCAACCTCCACGTTCTATGTTAGGGCGTGGTCGTCCACCACTGTCGCCTGCTCGTGTTCTCGCCGTCCTCAAACCACTATCCACAGATGTTCACAACAGCAGCACACAAAAACGACCAGCTTCGTCGCTCTTTCCGATTTGCTCATTCCCAAGCGCCGGGTCAAACTGACCTTTGTCAAAGCGGCTTCTCCATCTTCGTCCCGAATCGTCGCCAGAATGAATCCCCATCGTCTTTTCTCTCCTTATACACTGAGGGGGCAAAAGTCATGGAATACCTTCTAATATCGTGGCGGGCCTTCTTTCGCCAGCGTGATGCAGCAACACGACGTGGCATGCACTCAACAAGTATCCCGCAGAAATACCGAGCCATGCTGTCTCTATAACGGCCATAATTGCGAAAGGGTTGCCGGTGCAGGATTTTGTGCACGGACTGATCTGTCGATTATTTTCCGTAAGAGTTCGGTGGGGTTCATGTCGGGCAATCTGGGTGCCCAAACCATTCACTCAAACTGTCCATAATCCAACCAACTGCGAGCAGTGTGGCCGGTGACATGGCGCATTGTCATCCATAAAAATTAAATCGTTGGTTGGGAACATGAAGTCCGTGGAAGACTGTAAATGGTCTTCAGGAAGCCGAACATAACCATTTCCAATGAATGATAGGTTCAGTATGACCAGAGGACCCAGTCCACTTCATGTCGGCTTAGACACAGACGACACCGCTATGAAGCCACCACCAGCTTGCACGATGCTTGTTGACAGCTTGGGTCCACGGCTTCGTTAGATCAGCGTCACACTCGAACGCCACCATCAGCTCTTTACAATTGAAATCGGGACTCATCTGACCAGGCCACGATGTTTCAGTTGTCTAGGCTCCAACCAATATGGTTACGAGCCCAGGAAAGGCGCTGCAGGCGATGTGGAGCTGTTAGCAAAGGCACTCGCGTCGTTCGTCTGCTGCCGTAGTCCATCAACGCCAGATTTCGCCGAACTGTCATAACGGACACGCTTTTATTTGTTCTCCATGAACTTTAATTCCTATTCCATTTTTTTCTTTGGTTTTCTTTACTGCTTGTTCAGTGTACAGATTGAATAACATCGAGAATAGGCCACAACCTTGTATCACCCCCTTCTCAATTACTGCTTTCCTTCCATGCCCCTAACTCTTATAATTGCCGTCTGGTTTCTGTACAAGTTGTAAATAGCCGTTCACTCCCTTTATTTTACCCCCTGCTATCTCCAGAGTTTCAAAGGGAGTAATCCAGTCAACATTTTCAAAAGCTAGAATGAAATTTTCATTTTACAGCGGAGTGTGCGCTGATGTGAAACTTACTGGCAGATTAAAACTGTGTGCCGGGCCGAGACTCGAACTCGGGACTTATGCCTATCGCGGGCAAGTGCTCTACCGACTGAGCTACCCAAGCACGACTCACGCCCTGTCCTCACAGCTTTAATTCCGCCAGTACCTCGTCTCCTACCTTCCAAACTTCACAGAAGCTCTCCTGCGAACCTTGCAGAACTGGCACTTCTGGAAGAAAGGATATTGCGGAGACATGGCTTAGCCACAGCCTGGGGGATGTTTCTAGAGTGAAATTTTCACTCTACAGCGGAGTGTGCGCTGATATGAAACTTCCTGGCAGATTAAAACTGTGTGCCGGGTCCGAGTCGAGTTCCGGCCCGGCACACAGTTTTAATCTGCCAGGAACTTTCTTTTCAAAAGCTTTCTCTATGTCTATTAACGCTATAAATGTGGGTTTCCCTTTCCTTAACATATCTTCTTCTAAGATAAGCAGTAGGGTCAGCATAGCCTCTCGTGTTCTTGTGTTTCTCCGAAATCCAAACTGATTTACCCGAGATCGCCTTCTACCAGTTTTTCCATTGCAACCTCAAATAGATAGTTTGGTAATTTTCACACCTCTCGGCATCTGATTTCATTGAAGTAGGAATTTCTACATTCTTCTTGAAGTCTGAGGGTATTTCTCCTGTCTCATACATCTTGTACACCAGACGGAAAAGATTTGTCACGGCTGGCTCTCCCAAGGCTATCAGTTGTTCAGACGGTATTTCATCTACTGACCGTCTTGTTCCTTATCGCAGTATCATATTTCCCATCTCATCTTCATCTACGTCCTTTTCCCTTTCTGTACTGTTCCTTTCAAGTTCATCTCCCTTGTATAGACCCTCTCTATACGCCTTACATCTTTCAGCTTTCCCTGCTTGGCTACTAACGGTTTACCATCTGAGCTCTTGATATTCATATAGCTGCTTCTCTTTTCCCAAAGGCATCTTTCATTTTCTTGTAGGCTGTATCTATGTTTTCTCTACAAAATATGCTTCTAAATCCTTATATTTGACCTCTAGACATTCCTGCTTAGCAATTTTGCCCTTTCTGTCAATCTCATTTTTTAAACGTTTGTTTGCCCTTTCGCCTGCCTCATTTGCGCATTTTTAAATTTTCCCCTATCATCAATTAAATTCAGTATCTCGTGTGATCCAAGGTTTTAGCTAGGCCTTCTCTTTTTACCTATTTCATCATATGCTGCCTTCACTACTTTATCTCTTAAAGCTATGCATTCGTTCTCTACTGTATTCCTTTCCACTGTTATGGTTAACCGTTGCCTTGTGGTATCTCTGAAAATCTCAACAATCTCTCGTCCTTTTTCTTACCCAGGTCTCATCTCCTTAATTTCCTACCTTTCTCCAATTTCTTCAGTTTTAATCTACAGTTCATAACCTATAGATTGTGATCAGAGTCCACATCTGCCCCTGGAAGTGTCTTACAATTTAAGATATGGTTCCTAAATCTGTGTCTATCCATTATATAATCAATCTGAAACATTTCGATGTCTGCATGTCTTTTCCAGACACACAACATTTTTTTAATGATTCTTATACCAAGTATTGGCGCTGATTGAATTACACTGTGTGCAAAATTTTACCAGGCGGTTTTCTCTTTCATTCCTTGCCCCCAGTCGATATTCGCTTATTATTTTTCTTTCTCTTTCTTTTCCTACCATCGAATTCCAGTCCCCAGCCACAATTAAATTCTCTTCTCTGTTAACTGTCGAATAATATCTTTTATGTCATCATATGTTTCTTCAATCTCTTCATCATCTGTGAACTTAGATGGCAAATAAATTTGTACTGCAGTGATAGGCGTGGAAAAATGGTTCAAATGGTACTGAGCACTATGGGACTTAACTTCTGAGGACATCAGTCCCCTAGAACTTAGAACTACTTAAACCTAACTAACCTAAGGACATCACACACATCCATGCCCGAGGCAGGATTCGAACCCGCGACCGTAGCGGTCACGCGGTTCCAAACTGTAGCGCCTAGAACCGATCGGCCACCCCGGCCGGCGATGGGCGTGGGCTTCGCTTCTATCTTGACTATGATGATACGTTTACTATGCTGTTTATAGTAGCCTACAAGAATTCCTATTTTCTTATTCATTACTAAACCAACTCCTGCATTACCCCTATTTGACTTTGTGTTTATAGCCCTGTATTCACCTGATCAGAAGTCCTGTTCTTCCTGACACCGAACTCCACTAATTACCACTATATCTAACTTTAACCTGTCCATTTCCTTTTTCAGATTTTCTAACCTGCCTTCCCAATTTTTCTACGCTGCGAACCGTGGAACCTCAGTTTTGTGTCTCCTGATAATGACATCCTTCTGAGTAGTCCCCATCGGGAGGTACAAATGAGGGACTATTGTACCTACATAATATTTTACCCAAGAGAACGCCATCATCATTTAACCATACACTAGACCCGCATTTCCTCGGGAAAAATTACAGCTGTACTTTCCCTTGATTTCAGCCGTTCGCAGTACCAGCGCAGCAAGTTAGTTCTGATTGATGTTACATGCCAGATCACTCAATCGTCAAGACTGTTGCCGCACCTGCTACTGAAAAGTTGGCTGCCCCGTTTTCAGGAACAACACGGTTGTCTGGCCTCTCAACAGATACCCCTGTGTTGTGGTTGTATCTGGTATGGCTATCTGTATCGCTGAGCCACGCAAGCCACAGCACCGACTGCAAAGTCCTTAACGCTATAATTAGCATAACAATTGATTTGTAGTTCAACATGTAGGCCGTCATTTATCAGAAATACCTATAGTCAAGGGACAATGTTGTAAACAGCAGTGTACAGCACCCGAGTAAACATGGGGAGAAACTGCCGGCGGATGTCGGCTCTTAGCACCCCAAAGGGGGTCAGACGATAGTGGCAGACTTGCGGCTTCAGATTACCACGCAACTAATAATCAAACGTACTGAGGTCAGGGAACCTGGGAGGCTGAGCATGACGTACGTGAAGGTTCAGCACACGATCCTCACCAAACGATGTGCACTAGGAATCTTTCACATCTTTCACATGTGTAGCAGCATCGCGTGAAATACCATCTTGCATAAAACTCATACCTTTCAGCAGGCCTTTAGCAGCCTGGCTAGGGATAATGTGACTCCCTCTCTCACTACGCGAATCTCATGCAGCGTCGCTGGAATGCCTCTGTCCACGGCCATCTGTTGGCCATTTTTTCACTCTTTTTCGGTTTCAGTAAAACCCCATGACATGTCAGGCGTGTGTGTCAATTTTTACCTGCGAATTAGTGCATTTTGATATGTTTACGAAAACCCTTTCTAAGCGCGTCACGTGCACGCAACGCCACAAAGCGACATTCCACCTGCCGTGGGCGGTGCCCACAATGTTTTGGGTCGACAGTGTATACGCCTGAAAAATATATAACACGAGCGTACCCATGCGAAGCCGCAGGTAAAAAGCTAGAACCCGTACAAAAATGACATTGTCGGTGGCGCGCTATGGAACCTATAACAGTTTATCTCTCTTCCACTAGATAAAAGAAATAAAATTTAAATGTATTTATTTTTTTAAATATATTTTTTCCGTATAGAGAAAAACATTATGAACTTGCGTATAGACTAGGGTGCACTTTCCAGAATTTATGGTGTTGTTACTGTAGCGAGGGTAGCGAAAATTTTCTCCAAACAGCTATCATTATAATACTTTTCAAATGAAAATTTATAAACGAACAATGAACTCTAGAAAGTAGCCTCATACTTAAAGAATAATTATTTACACCTATATCTCCACACCTACCCTGTAAGCGTATTGTCATATCGCTGGCTTAGTTGTGGAGTATCTTTGCGGGCAGCCGCGTCTGTAGAGAGTCGAGCACGGGACGCGGTACTGTTATGTTGTGTAGCTCTACATGTGAAAGGCTTTTTTAGTATACAGGTTGAAGTGTGCTACAAGTGCTACTACAGTAAAGTGATTAAAAATGCAAGTAATTCAGAGAAAAGTGCGTCAAGGTGTAATTAAAAATGAGCAGTGCCGGCGATAACGTATTTGTGTATCCTCTCGTTGCGTGTCGCACAGTATCAATCATCCGCGCCGTGCTCGGTCTCCCAGAATGAACTGATGTGAATCAGTAGAAATTAGTTAACATAAAAGAGTGTAGTCAAGTACGAGGATCTTGTAGCGAGCATGATGACGTGTGTTCGATCATCGCGCTTCCGCATTATCAACAATCAGCCGCGCCGCGACGGTTACACGCACGCTCGTACAAGTGAGAACTGAGAACTGAAAAATTAACTTTACTAACAGTGTTATAGCATTACTAGTGACAAGGAGGACTATTACCAGACATCTGTATGTGTGACGAGCGTAAGAACTTTCGTTCGATCATTCGGCTTCCGCATCATCAACAATCACCCGCGTCGTGTCGGTTACGCGTACGCTCGTCTAAATGATATTTTGTGGACTGTTAATCATCCATTAATTGGGATAACACTTGTGATTTAGAATGTAAACAGTGCAACCTGCGATTTTCCTTTAATCATCTCAGAATATAGATGTTCATACCAGACATAGGGCAGTGTTGTGTTATTTATAATTTCAGGCAAGGCAACAGCAGTGTGAGGCAGAACAGTACGACCGCCGCGGGATTCTCAGGTACGTCGTGTGGATAGGGCGCACGGTCAAGAAAAGCAACGGTCACGAAACAAGAAGTCAGTTTAAAGTACCCCACCCATTTGTACTCCCGGACGTGTTACAACCCTGTAATTCACATTTAAGTAAAACTATTCAAACTTAGTCTCCAGGTCGCTTTCTTTTATTTCCACATGAGCGGTTTCGGGCCACCTGGAAATCTTCAGATCTATTACACAAGGTTAAATTGCAATTAGTTCAAAGAACAAATGGTTTAAGATTTATGTTCAGAACGGTTCAAATTTCTCAAGAAATGAGTCACAACAGTTGTGCAACATACCATTTTTTACAGTTACAGTGTAACTCGTCGAATACGGACCTGAAAGTTCACTGCCGTGACTAATCATACAACAAACAGCCTGCTATGGCTTTATAAAATTTTTAGGAACTTGATTAGGACATTTACAGCGCTAAAAAGGGTCTTATGTCTTTGTTGAGTGCATTGTTGTAATTCATAAAAAATAACCTTAACTATAGCATTAAAATGTTTAAAATAACTTTATAAACAATTACAAGAACAGAAGTTTCTTTGTATATACGGCCTTAAGGGGCTCCGGAAAGGCTCAAAATCATGAAAAGTTCAATTTTTACTTTTTTGCGTTTTCTGAATCTGCAGACTATTACCTTTTAATAGATATATAATTTATTCAATTCCGAAGACTACAACTATTTTTAAATTTTTTTTGAAATGTGTTCTACATGGGCGTGACCCACTGTGGCGCTGTTAAACTGCTGTCAAATGGTGTTATTATTAACGTCCGTGTTCATCAGGTACATTTTAGTGATGTGAGATAAAGTATGTGTTGTGGCTAACCTGTGATGGTTCAATATATATCGCTGGTGTGATTGTCGATTGTTTCATGTTTATTTACTCTGTCGTTATCTCGAAAATATTCGTAATTAATTCTGTTTCTTGAGTCTCTGTTTTGTTGAAGTATAATAATGAGTAAAAGTAAAGTTATTAGAAATCCTCTGAAGGCTTTTAAGAAAAGGAGAAATGTTTGAAAGCCAAAGGTATGTGTTATTACTGTAAACAATAAAGACGATAACCAAGTGAGTGAACCTAACCTCTCAAGTACACCTGCCCATAGCAGTCAAAGTGGGAAAGAAAATACTTCACAGAAGAAGCTTGGTACAGTGAGTGAAAACTATGAATGTTTTATGGGCGAATCGGATGTGAATGAAATATTTGATATGTCGGTTCTCAAAGGAATTTTTTCAAACTGTGTAAGATGTATTCATTGTAGTGAAGTTGGTCTGGAACTCTCCATAATAAAGCACGTAGGACTTGCTAGTGAAATACAACTGAAATGTGATAAGTGTTCATACATGACCACCTTTTGGAACAGTGTTGCAGTAACTGCAACTGAAGTAAATGGTAGCAAAATCTACGAACACAACAACGAGCGATGCTTGCTTTAGACAAGGAACGCCTTCGGGCTGCAGACAGGGCTGTAAAAAGTCTAGAAATACGAGCAAGAGTAAACAGGAGGAGGAACAAGAGGAAGCTGGAGAAGGAGTTTGCAGAGGATGAAGATAATCCATCCTATGGACCTGGAATGCACTAAAAAGTTAATCCAATCCTTGTCGCTCGATTCCCAAAACTTTTATTTTCTCATACTAATTACATGTTTTCTAAGGATCTTCCAAACATATTTGTTTCAAACTTTCAGTAAATGTTACACAGTACCTTCTGCATAATTTAACTCAGCCTTTTTCCAAAAAACTGTATATTTTTGAATATACAAATAAAAAATTCCAAAAAAATGTTGTGAATTTTCATTACAATTGAAAAAAAAATCATCTTTAATAACTGAACTAAAATTTTGTAAAATGCCTGTGTTAAGTTGTAGCCCATATTCCAATAAATAATCTGTAAAAAGTTCAACTTCCTACCTCAAATACTTTGTGAGGAAAGATGTAATTTATAAGCGTTATTTTAACATTGCAAGTATAGGGCGTTCCGGAGCCCCTTAATTGGTGCTAAGTCTGTAGCGTGCCCTCCATGGACTGGTGTAGTACATGAAATATGTTCTTAAATGTAACTTATCGAACGTAGATGAGGAGTTTAATATGATCAAAAACTTTAAACGAGCGTTGAAACATTCCAAACATATGTCCTCCTCCAATTTGGCGATCGTAGGTCCAGCAGCGCTCAAAAGTGCCTTCTAAGGACTTAAATAATTCATACATAAAAATGTTCATAAGTATAGCATACAAAACATAGATTTGGGGTATAATATCATTAAAAAATTTAAAAGAAACTGTAGAACTATAAAAATGTCTTATTCCCGCCTTGACCTGCTGATAGACTTCTTTATTTACATAAGCAGCTTAGGTCGACTGCGTATCATCAGGTTCCTATATATGTAATAAAATAATACATAAATAATGTTACAGGCCTAAAATGTCACCAAACTGTTAACTGATGTGAGTGTTAACGACAACATACACGAAATAAATACGCGAACTCACATAAAATTATTCACTGCTTCATATTCGGAGAAATATAGAACCATTAATGTCAAATGATAAAACCGTGAATTAGACATTAAAAATAAAAGTGTACCATAACACAGTGATGCGACTAAATTCGAAAACCACATATCATATAAAAGTAAATGGTTCAAATTTATGTAGAGTTACCTGTTATCATATCGTAATATAAATAACGCCGTCAATTAAAACCGTGCTACCTCGCGGACTCATTCGTATTATAACTGTAATGGGCATTAACTCTACGTACAGATTCATACCACATAAAGCCGACTGCAGTGCTGACCATAATTTGCTACCAGAATCAAATATGGTCACAGAGGTCTTCTTACGTCGATAGTGACTAGTATTTTACTATTAACAAGCTCAATGTCGTAAAATGCGATAAATGTGACAATCGTAAATGATGTTGTATGTGCTGCGTCATAGCAGCTTACGCACGTATCAATGACAGTTGCGGTGACAGAAAACAAAAAGCATAGAAGTAACCGCTTACATGTACTCATAGACACTAGTGTGGAAGAAGATATAGCTACATTCGTATGTGCACGGCTTTCGTCGTATAGTAACTTTTATGAGACAAGCCAAACAGACACATAAAATTTATGCCAAGCAGGATCATCTGAATATCTTACAGTATAGCAGAAGTAAGACGTTCATTTCATAGACAAATGGTTATAAAAATATCTCACATAACAGACTCAAGCAGCAGTTGCGTTAATGCGTGACCATTTAAGGATTTTTCACACACAGAGAGACGTATGATGACCTAAAGTCCTGTTCTGTGAATTGTGCAGCTAATGTAAGTTTACTAATTGTTCATATTTTAACATATATAAACTCATACGTAGAGTTTGCGCTACAATGACCAACAGAATGTCAGATACAATAAGTGTCTAAGACTAATATGTTTCACTCGTATACAGTGAGGTAACATAGAGTTATAGACACAGCAACTACGTTTACATACGAGTAAAGAGAATAAAGACAACCCTGCAGGTATTTACCAGACATCAGCAGCTTTTTACAGACATTATAACGTGAATAAAAACAAAGGTTTGTTACGTTTAAAAAAAATGGTTCAAATGGCTCTGAGCACTATGGGACTTAACTGCTGTGGTCATCAGTCCCCTAGAACTTAGAACTACTTAAACCTAACTAACCTAAGGACATCACACACATCCATGCCCGAGGCAGGATTCGAACCTGCGACCGTAGCAGTCGCGCGGTTCCGGACTGCGCGCCTAGAACTGTTATGTTTAAAACAGATCACTGAACACCCAATGTGCAAAAGAGTTGAGTGACGTGATAGTAATGTATAGTTAAGGCGAGACGTAATGCCCCCTAGTACGTCTTTAAAATTTGCGATGAAATTCCTGTTTTACACAGCAAGAGGCTTTTTGCCAATGTGTGTAATTTTCCAGTCCTTATACAATATCCATACGGCGGCCTGTTGTCAGTGCTGTGCAATACGCAATATGACATTCTTCAGACGTGTACGAGCTATTGGGCACGACTTCCTGAAAACTATAGAACATTCCAAAATATCTTTTCTTCCCCTTATCTTGCTATCGAAGAGGAAGTTTCTACTGCACAGGGCCGAACGCCGTGTCACGCTAAATTCCCTGTTCCGCTTCCAATTCTCCGATACCAGTCTGCTCAGGGCCGCCGCAGATGATGTTTGGTAGAGCGTCCGACCCGTTCCCAAAGTAACTGTATAACATGTCTTTAAAAATTGCGTAATGGTTATTATGCACGAAGTCACTTCGCTCATTAAGTATATTCTCTGGGCCTTTCACTTGTTGGAAGTAAGTTTCCAATCCCTCCAGCATATTCAAATAGAAACTTTTCGGTCTGTATAGCACTGTCATTTGTTCGACTACAGTGATAACCTCGGGCCTGTTGTCTTTTACATGCTCTCCAAATTCTGTCCGATTACTCTGAGTACAGTGTTCCTTGTGCCGGATTTCTAAATTTTGCCCTCTATATCCTCTGTAATACATATAAAAGTCCGCGAATTTAATCTTCTACAACCAAGCCACCTTCTGCAGGTAGAGTGCGCTTTTCAGTGCTCTAGATATTTCACCAGTCAGGTATCTAAAAAGTTTTTATAAAGATCCAGCAGGTTGATGTATGGGTAGTTATGACGGTGCACTTTGCATTCCGTGATAGTTTTACCGTGTTTTGCGGCCGCAGAGTATAACACTTTTTAAATGATGTTCCGCCAGTTGACTATATAGATCGTTTATTGTACTGTGCAATCATGATTTCGGCCTATGGTCATTTTGAAGCACCACAATGTCGGCCATGATCACACTTATACACTTCTGGAAATGGAAAAAAGAACACATTGACACCGGTGTGTCAGACCCACCATACTTGCTTCGGACACTGCGAGAGGGCTGTACAAGCAATGATCACACGCACGGCACAGCGGACACACCAGGAACCGCGGTGTTGGCCGTCGAATGGCGCTAGCTGCGCAGCATTTGTGCACCGCCGCCGTCAGTGTCAGCCAGTTTGCCGTGGCATACGGAGCTCCATCGCAGTCTTTAACACTGGTAGCATGCCGCGACAGCGTGGACGTGAACCGTATGTGCAGTTGACGGACTTTGAGTGAGGGCGTATAGTGGGCATGCGGGAGGCCGGGTGGACGTACCGCCGAATTGCTCAACACGTGGGGCGTGAGGTCTCCACAGTACATCGATGTTGTCGCCAGTGGTCGGCGGAAGGTGCACGTGTCCGTCGACCTGGGACCGGACCGCAGCGACGCACGGATGCACGCCAAGACCGTAGGATCCTACGCAGTGCCGTAGGGGACCGCACCGCCACTTCCCAGCAAATTAGGGACACTGTTCCTCCTGGGGTATCGGCGAGGACCATTCGCAACCGTCTCCATGAAGCTGGGCTACGGTCCCGCACACCGTTAGGCCGTCTTCCGCTCAAGCCCCAACATCGTGCAGCCCGCCTCCAGTGGTGTCGCGACAGGCGTGAATGGAGGGACGAATGGAGACGTGTCGTCTTCAGCGATGAGAGTCGCTTCTGCCTTGGTGCCAATGACGGTCGTATGCGTGTTTGGCGCCGTGCAGGTGGGCGCCACAATCAGGACTGCATACGACCGAGGCACACAGGGCGAACACCCGGCATCACGTCCAGCACGAACGCTGGTCGAACTGAGGCGCCAGGTGGAAATGGCATGGCAAGCCGTTCCACAGGACTACATCCAGCATCTCTACGATCGTCTCCATGGGAGAATAGCAGCCTGCATTGCTGCGAAAGGTGGATATACACTGTACTAGTGCCGACATTGTGCATGCTCTGTTGCCTGTGTCTATGTGCCTGTGGTTCTGTCAGTGTGATCATGTGATGTATCTGACCCCAGGAATGTGTCAATAAAGTTTCCCCTTCCTGGGACAATGAATTCACGGTGTTCTTATTTCAATTTCCAGGAGTGTACATACATCAGAAAAACTGTTGCGTCACCGAAGCTCTAGGAGTTCCTGGTCATTTACATAAAAATGGAATGTAGACATACAAAAACAACATTGCAGCTCTCTTTATTGCTCTTGAAAACAAAACAAAAAATTCAAGTTGCGGCATAAAAATCTAAACTTTTTGAATTTGCGTACTAGATCGCAGGTACCAGATGTTCAAAAGTGTGTGAAATCTTATGGGACTTAACTGCTAAGGTCATCAGTCCCTAAGCTTACACACTACTTAACCTAAATTATCCTAAGGACAAACACACACACACATGCCCGAGGGAGGACTCGAACCTCCGCCGGGACCAGCCGCACAGTCCATGACTGCAGCGCCTAAGACCGCTCGGCTAATCCCGCGCATCCCATAGTGCTCAGAGCCATTTGAACCATTTAATTCGTGATACTGTCGGAAGCGGTTTGGGTGTTTGATTGGTTGGGATTTTTATGATGGGGTATACATTTTTCGATAAGACTGACATATTCCTTAAATTCCTATAAACGCTTAGTATGAAAAAGTAATGAATTACTGTATTTCATCAGTCACATTAATGCGAATGTGGACATTTCTCTCTGGTAGAACATGTCGGAAAATGACAAGTATATTCCTTCCTCCCCTATTTAGTTTGAATTCATAGCATCGACTTCACGCTTACGCAACAGTGAGTTTGTGTAGCATACTGTTACTCTATGAGCAGATAGCTGATCATGCCGTTCTCGGCCCTGTATTGCAGACCAGTGTCTCATTGTGTTATTCAGTCTTGTTAAAGTCAAAAATTCAGAAAGGTACGCAAAGTGAAGTGAAGGATGCAGGTAAAAGTACAGCAGATCCGCCTCATTATGTTGAGAAAGTATTTTCAGTTATTGGTAAAATAATGTACTGTAAACAGTACGAAGTAAAGTAAGAGCGGAGAGAGCATTTGACGTTCAGCAGCATCTAGCAACAGAAAAGTAGTTTAGTATGAACAGACCGAAATAGCAAAAACACTGCAGCAAATACTCCTAAGGCAATCCTACCAATCTTATTCACCATTCCTTGAAGAATTTTGTAAAGCTATCCTTTCTGCTGACGTCCCTTTAAGTAAACTGAACCATCCAAAATTTCGTGAATTCATAGAAAAACACACAGGCAAATCTCCTGCTGATCCTTCTACATTAAGAAAGAACTACTTTGGTCGAAGCTACAGAAAAGCAATACAAGTCAGACAACGAGTCACAAATAAAATCTAAAATAAGGGAAGATATGGTGCAACTTTTATTATGAGAACTTTGGAGGGAGATGGCCCAGGCGACAAGTTACCAATCAACTGTGAACGTTTAGAAAAAGCAAATTGTTCCAACATTAGCAAGTTCTTCGACATATCTGTGATTGCCATGCGGCCCGAAGACGTTAAGCGTCACAGTGTACTACGCTTCGTAACGGATGCTGCATCTTATATGGTGAAAGATGCCGATTCACTAAAAGCAAAACACAGTAAAATGGTGCATGTAATTTGCTTATTTCACACTTTACACAGAATTTCACAAGAGATTCGTAGAAACTTAACTAACTTGTTGACAAATTTATTGGGTGTGTCAAAAAGGTATTTTTGAAAGCTCCTTCACCACTTGCAGTGTTTAATTTGTTAGCTCCAGACACTTCCTTAGCACTGTTTCTCATTTTGACAGGATAGGCCCTGAACTTACGCCTGCAACTATTATTGCCACAAATTCAACGTTGTAAAAAGCACCACAGATTCATTGAGCAAGCCAGTTCCATTGGACTACGCGAAGAATTAATGTCTAATGGTGAAATTTCATTCAAACTTTCGTACATAAAATTAAGTTTCGGATTTATTCCTGCAGCCTTAACTGCCTTGGAACAGTCAGAAGCCAGCCGCTGTGGCCGAGCGGTTCTAGGCGCTTCAGTCCGGAACCAAGCTGCTGCTACGGTCGCAGGTTCGAATCCTGCCTCGGGCGTGGATGTGTGTGATGTCCTTGGGTTAGCTAGGTTTAAGTAGTTCTAAGTATGGGGGACTGATGACCTCAGATGTAAAGTCCCATAGTGATTAGAGACATTTTTCAACAGTCAGAAGTGCCACTAATGAGAAAATTTAACAAGTGAAAAAATGAAATTACATGCTGATTGTCATAAAGTGAGAAAGTGACTGTCAAAGAAAATGGAAAAGCTGTTAAAAAACGAGAGGCTGTGTTCCATTTATACACTTCTATGATTTTCTTGAGGAAGAAGTTCTATATTAACCATTTAGATTTAGATTCAAGTGATACACCATTTTCAGTACGCTCATCTTCTGTCAGCTGAAGTAGAAAAAAAGTATTTCTAACTATAAGACTTTGTTAACTGACAGTAGGAAATCACTTCCATTTGAAAATTTGACAAGGAATTCATTTTATATTGCTACTCAGAGCTCATAAACTGAAGTAAAAATGAGGATATAAATAAATCTTAAGTTAGCTACGTTCTTGTAATGTTAATTAAAAATGCAATGATCATATGACATTGATTGCCGGGAGTCCTCTCCTGGGGAAGTTCGTCTGCCGAGTTGCAAATCTTTTCAGCTCACGCCACAGTGGGCGAGTTGCGTGTCGATTATGATAACTTACGATGGGGACAACAAAACACCCAGTTCCCGAGCAGAGAAAATCTCCAACCCGGCCGGGAATCGAACCCATGCCCATTACACGGACGTCACACGCTCAGACCAGTCGGTTAAGGGTTGGTTCAAATGGCTCTGACCATTATGGGACTTACCATCTATGGTCATCAGTCCCCTAGAACTTAGAACTACTTAAACCTAACTAACCTAAGGATGTCACACAACACCCAGTCATCACGAGGCAGAGAAAATCCCTGACCCCGCTGGGAATCGAACCCGGGAACCCGGGCGTGGGAAGCGAGAACACTACCGCACGACCACGAGCTGCGGACTCGGTTAAAGGAGCAGACTGTGAAACAAAACCCTACAACAGTGGTCGGTAAGAAATCTTAGATGTGGTCCGGATAGTTTAGAAAATTTTTCTCGATGTACAGAAGAAAAACCTCATATTCTTCACTATTTTTTTTATTTTTTTTTCACTCAAAAAATATGAATTACAATAGACAGGCATGTTTTATTGAAAAATCCAGAAAAGAACATTGAGAACTGTTTTTATTTTAATTTTCACCCTCGAAATATGAAATACAATAGGTGGGCATACTTGTATGAAAAAACCAATTGGAGAAAATACATTAGCGGTCTTGAGCCAGTTTCTTAAAGTTAGGTTCACGTGAGGAGGAGCTTATGCGATAATGTCACCAAGGTGGGCGGGCCTTGATCTTGGCCGATACTTGTTATCCAAAAAATTCATTTCTGATTACGAAATTTCACAAATTTGTGCCGAGCCAAACTTAAAAGCCAGGTATAGGGCAACATTTTGGAATTTTCGCATTTTTATAGGACACGATTATTCCAAAATTCTTCAGCGGATATTGTTTTATACGTTTGCAATGAAATGTAAATCTGTTACCTCCATTTGCAGTAAAAGCTTTGTAAGGCTGAGCAACTTCACACACACATTCGTCCATTCTGCCGCTGGAGAAACTAAAAAAAAGGCCGATTTTAAGTATCGCGACAGGTTCTCTGTCTCTGAAAAGTCTTTGTATCATGCTGAAAATTCCTTCTTAAGATTTGACATAAAATTTGAGAAAACTGAAATGTCTCAGAATTATTTTTATATTCAAAAATGGTTGGAAAGTGAAAAAAATATTGACTTTCAATGTCTTTTTCAAAGATATGCAGCTCGCATCGGAAAGAAGAGAGACTTTGTATCAGATCACATGTTAATTTCTCCTTTCCTTGTCGATCGGTACTGAGCGCGTTTGAATGTTTCAGAGCGTCTTTTAAGAAAGCCACAGCTAGCATACTGATTTGATTTGCTAGGAACTCCGAATGGTATCTTGCTTCCAGAGAATCTGAGTTTTTTTAAGAAGGAAGTTACTTTTCTTTGCCAAAATCGTTCAATCACTTGACCTTTACTTAGCCAACGAACATTATCGTACTACAGTAAGGCAGAATGCACCGAATCATAGTCAGAAACAACTGTTTGAACTGTAGACCCCCTTCTAGGTGAGGCAACCACAGCAATAAGTATTCAACTTGCGTATTAATAACCGTTTCAGTAGTATTTGGTCCTTTATTACTGTACCAGAGCATGCGACCGCGTCCCCTGCACGCGGTTCCATGTATATTGGAGAAGCGATCACTATGTTACGATTTGTTTTGGACCAGTGCCCCATATTGGAATCTGGCAGTTTTTAATCCATGACATACCGCATTTTAGCGGTGTTTCGTTTTGACGGACAACGAGTGTTGGGAAAAAAAATTCGAGCTTTTCCGCTCTAATGTATTAATCATTTGTTCAGCTGTAGATGTGGCTTTCAGCGCCACGAAACCGGTAGTGGTACAGTAATGGCTGGCTCTGAGCGCTATGGGACATAACTTCTGAGGTCATCAGTTCCCTAGAACTTAGAACTACTTAAACCTAACTAACCTAAGGACATCACACACATCCATGCCCGAGGCAGGATTCGAACCTGCGACCGTAGCGGTCGCGCGGTTCCAGACTGTAGCTCCTAGAACAGCTCGGCCACCCCGACCGGCTGGTACAGTAATAAACAGCCAAATACAGCTCTCCCGGTTATTAATGTCCAAAATGCTGGTCTGTGCTGAAGAGCAGAATGAGACCTCATAAAACTAATCAACTTGATCAAACTGTCCATTACTTCTTTCAGAGTCACATTCAGTTTTCCACGAAGGGCTGCCTGGCGAATTATGCACTGATAAGATAGTAGTCGAGCATTCATATCTTGGATTCTCTTTCCTAGTCCTTTTCTTTGCCGATCATCGCTGGGCCTCGTCAGTTGAAAGAGACCATTTACCGTAACTAATGTTTGATTCTGACATGAAGTCATCAAAAGGCTTGAATAAATCTTCTACGTGAGTCTTGCCTTTCAACGGCAATATTGGTAGCAATTCTTCCCCAAATTCTATAATTTCAATATCCAAAAATTGCACGAAAATGGACACGATTCATCTAATGCCTCAGTGCAGCAAGGCGCCTTCTGCAAGAGTTTGAGCAAACTACTTTTATTGTCAGCTGCCAAAATTTCGGTCCTTTTTGTATAATTTCGTGTCAACAATAGAGCACCTTGAATTCAAGCAACAGCATCCTTTTTCTTTTCCCAGAGTCGGAAAATGGCTTCCGGTTTTTATTAAGAGTCCAACACACACGCATCACGCCCTCTGTAGATTTTTCTTGCTCGCGTATAGAGCGAACGACGAAGGCAGCGATTTTCTTGTAAGAAGCTAGATGTACCTGGAGTTTTTCTTGACGAGCTTCACTACCCAGAGGTAAATTTATATGGAACTATTGATGAGTTGTTTCGTAGTATCGCTTTAAATTAACACCTTTAAGAAGAGCGTCAGTTCCATTGCATATGAGGCAAAGTGGAACAGCTCCAGGCCTATCAGGCAGTGTAAAACAATATTTTTCAGTCCACTCAGTCAAAAACTTCCGATTTTCACTATTACCTTTATGCTTTTTAGGACCCATGTCAATGCAAAAAAAATGTTATAAGCCTCGATAATAAAGAAATGCTCCGTGAGAGATCTCAACTACTACTGACGATGTGGCGACAGAATTTTCGTACTCTATTTAGACTCGTTATCTGCAAAAATACCGGTGCCCAACACACAACACGTGCTGACGCACCGCAAAGGAGCTCCTTCTATGTCAGTGTGTATGCTGCCGCACGCTAAAGCAGCCGCATTGCAAAGGAGGCGCTTCGTAGTCAAAGATCGTCACCGATGAATGAACCCGCCGGAAATTTCATAAAGTAGCTTTAAGCTATGGTTCAAGTTAAGAGCACAAAATGCATGTTTAAATAATGAGCCTTCCCTGATTTAATAGAGGTTTCATGGGTTGCCATAGTCTAAAATCGATTTATATAATTTCCGTGTTCATCAAATAAAATTCTTGTCTTGCATTCGTGTGTACAGAGCTTTTATGTTAATCGACATAACATGGTAAGCCGGCTGGCCTGTTTGCTCCCTCTCCACGCCCTCTTCAGCGCACTCTCCTGCTCTGCACAGCATAACAGCTACGTATTTAATCTACCTATAGCTATCCATTAAGAACTCTAGTTATTCGGCAGTTAATTGTAAACTATTATAAAAAATTATTTTGGAAAAAACGACATTTTGTCTAAGTTGTTGTTGTTGTTGTTGTTGTTGTCTTCAGTCCTGAGACTGGTTTGATGCAGCTCTCCATGCTACTCTATCCTGTGAAAGCTTCTTCATCTCCCAGTACTTACTGCAACCCACATCCTTCTGAATCTGCTTAGTGTATTCATCTCTTGGTCTCCCTCTACGATTTTTACCCTCCACGCTGCCCTCCAATGCTAAATTTGTGATCCCTTGATGCCTCAGAACATGTCCTACCAACCGGTCCCTTCTGCTTGTCAAGTTGTGCCACAAACTCGTCTCCTGACCAATTCTGTTCAATACCTCCCCATTAGTTATATGATCTACCCATCTAATCTTCAACATTCTTCTGTAGCACCACATTTCAAAAGCTTCTATTCTGTTCTTTTCCAAACTATTTATCGTCCATGTTTCACTTTCATACATGGCTACACTCCATACAAATACTTTCAGAAACGACTTCCTGACGCTTAAATCTATACTCGATGTCAACAAATTTCTCTTCTTCAGAAACGCTTTCCTTCCCATTGCCAGTCTACATTTTATATCCTCTCTACTTCGACCATCATCAGTTATTTTGCTCCCCAAATAGCAAAACTCCTTTACTACTTTAAGTGTCTCATTTCCTACTCTAATTCCCTCATCATCACCCGACTTAATTCGACTACATTCCATTGTCCTCGTTATCTTTTGCTGATGTTCATCTTATACCATCCTTTCAAGACACTGTCCATTCCAATCAACTGCTCTTCCAAGTACATTGCTGTCTCTGACAGAATTACAATGTCATCGGCGAACGTCAAAGTTTTTATTTCTTCTCCATGGATTTTAATACCTACTCCGAATTTTTCTTTTATTTCCTTTACTGCTTGCTGAATATACAGATTAAATAACATCGGGGAGACGCTACAACCCTGTCTCACTCCCTTCCCAACCACTGCTTCCCTTTCATGCCCCTCGACTCTTATAGCACCCATCTGGTTTCTGTACAAATTGTAAATAGCCTTTCGCTCCCTGTATTTTACCCCTGACTCCTGGAGAATTTGAAAGAGAGTATTCCAGTCAACATTGTCGAAAGCTTTCTCTAAGTCTACAAATGCTAGAAATGTGGGTTTGACTTTCCTTAATCTATTTTCTAAAATAAGTCGTAGGGTCAGTATTGCCTCACGTGTTCCAACATTTCTCCGGAATCCAAACTGATCTTCCCCGAGGTCAGCTTCTACCAGCTTTTCCATTCGTCTGCAAAGAATTCGCGTTAGTATTTTGCAGCTGTGACTTATTAAACTGATTGTTCGGTAATTTTCACATCTGTCAGCATCTGGTTTCTTTGGGATTGGAATTATTAATTTTTTCTTGGAGTCTGAGGTTATTTCGCCTGTCTCATAAATCTTGCTCACCATATGGTAGAGTTTTGTCAGGACTGGTTCTCCCAAGGCCGTCAGTAGTTCTAATGGAATGCTGTCTACTCCCGGGGCCTTGTTTCGACTCAGGTCTTTCAGTGCTCGGTCAAAGTCTTCACGCAATATCATATCTCCCATTTCATCTTCATCTACATCCTCTTCCATTTCCATAATATTGTCCTCAAGTACATCGCCCTTGTATAGACCCTCTGTATACTCCTTCCACCTTTCTGCTTTCCCTTCTTTGCTTAGAACTGGGTTTCCATCTGAGCTCTTGATATTCATACAAGTGGTTCTCTTTTCTCCAAAGGTCGCTTTAATTTTCCTGTAGGCAGTATCTATCTTACCCCTAGTGAGATAAGCCTCTACATTCTTACATTTGTCCTCTATCCATCATGACTTAGCCGTTTTGCACTTCCTATCGATCTCATTATTGAGACGTTCGTATTCCTTTTTGCCTGCTTCATTTACTGCATTTTTATACTTTCTCCGTTCATCAATTAAATTCAATATTTCTTCTGTTACCCAAGGATTTCTACTAGCCCTCGTCTTTTTACCTACTTGATCCTCTGCTGTCTTCACTGCTTCATCCCTCAGAGCTACCCATTCTTCTCCTACTGTATTTCTTTCCCCCATTCCTGTCAATTGTTCCCTTATGCTCTCCCTGAAACTCTGTACAACCTCTGGTTTAGTCAGTTTATGCAGGTCGCATCTCCTTAAATTCCCACCTTTTTGCAGTTTCTTCAGTTTTAATCTACAGTTCATAACCAACAGATTGTGGTCAGAGTCCACACCTGCCCTGGAAATGTCTTACAATTTAAAACCTGATACCTAAATCTCTGTCTTACCATTATATAATCTATCTGATACCTTCTGGTATCTCCAGGATTAGCTATGATTTAGTTATGCTCTGTGCAAAATTCCACCAGACGGTTTCCTCTTTCATTTCTCTCCCCCAATCCATATTCACCCACTATGTTTCCTTCTCTCCCTTTTCCTACTCTCGAATTCCAGTCACCCATGACTATCAAATTTTCGTCTCCCTTCACTACCTGAATAATTTCTTTTATCTCATCATGCATTTCATCAATTTCATCATCATCTGCAGAGCCAGTTGGCATATAAAGTTGAACTACCGTAGTAGGCATGGGCTTTGTGTCTATCTTGGTCACAATAATGCTTTCACTATGCTGTTTGTAGTAGCTTACCCGCACTCCTATTTTTTATTCATTATTAAACCTACTCCTGCATTACCGCTATTTCATTTAGTATTTATAACCCTGTATTCACCTGACCAAAAGTCTTGTTGCTCCTGCCACCGAACTTCACTAATTCGCACTATATCTAACTTTAACCTATCCATTTCCCTTTTTAAATTTTCTAACCTACCTGCTCGATTAGGGGATCTGACATACCACGCTCCGATCCGTAGAACGGCAGTTTTCTTTCTCCTGATAATAACGTCCTCTTGAGTAGTCGCCGCCCGGAGATCTGAATGGGGGACTATTTTACCTCCGGAATATTTTACCCAAGATGACGCCATCATCATTTAAACATACAGTAAAGCTGCATGCCCTTGGGGGAAAAATGACGGCCGTAGTTTCCCCTTTCTTTCAGCCGTTCGCAGTACCAGCACAGTAAGGCCCATTTGGTTACGGTTACAAGGCCAGATCAGTCAATCATCCAGACTGTTGCCCCTGCAACTACTGAAAAGGCTGCTGCCCCTCTTCAGGAACCACACGTTTGTCTGGCCACTCAACAGATACCCCTCCGTTGTGGTTGCACCTACGGTACGGCCATCTGTATCGCTGAGGCACGCAAGCCTCCCCACCAACGGCAAAGTCCATGGTTCATGGGGGTAGGAGGTGCGTGATTGATTCTCCCGAAAAATTTTTTTTTGTTTATTTATAGACACAATCACATTTTTATGACACAGTCATAACCGGTTTCGGCCATACAATAACCATCTTCAGATGCTAAAGGCGGCATACACTGAACACAGGTTCATGCTTTGTCAAACTAATTATAACTAATTATAAGGGTGACACATTCAAACGATTGTTTATGTAAAGAAATTTTTTGAAAAATATTTTGAGTACATAACTTATAATTTCAAAATATTTTTGGCTGCCAGTTTTTGATATTCCGTGCTTCAGATCTGAACCTTCGTCCGCCAGTTGCCTACTGCAGCACTGCAACATAAAATTCCTTAAATTAGCTTGCTTCTTTTTTGCATTTTACTCTTAAATAAATAGTCTATTATCATAAGCTGACTTTCTCATTTATTTAACAACAAAAATTTTAAGTCATATTAATATTGTTATTTCATATTTTGTTGCTCTGCGTATTTTTGTAATTTCTTGGTCATAACTGCATTTTTTGTGTATATACCTCTAGCACTAGATATTACATATAATCAATTCCAGACTGACAGGTCGCTTGTGAAAGTTATTATAGGACAACGTTGCCATGATACGGATTAGTTCACAAGGTTCAAGTGGCTCTGAGCACTATGCGACTTAACTTCTGAGGTCATCAGTCGCCTAGAACTTACAACAAATTAAATCGAACTAACCTAAGGACATCACACACATCCATGCCCGAGGCAGGATTCGAACCTGCGACCGTAGCGGTCGCTCGTCTCCAGACTGTAGCGCCTAGAACCGCATGGCCACTCCAGCCGGCTACGGATTGGTAGTACTAGTAAATACACGTGCTTCTTTTGTGCTCCAGAGGAAGTTCAATTTCGCATATACACTACTGGCCATTAAAATTGCTACACCAAGAAGAAATGCAGATGATAAACGGGTATTCATTGGACAAATATATTATACTAGAACTGACATGTGACTACATTTTCACGCAATTTGGGTGCATAGATCCTGAGAAATCAGTACCCAGAACAACCACCTCTGGCGGTAATAACGGCCTTGATACGCCTGGGCATTAAGTCAAACAGAGCTTCGATGGCGTGTACAGGTACAGCTGCCCATGCAGCTTCGACACGATACCACAGTTGATCAAGAGTAGTGACTGGCGTACTGTGACGAGCCATTTGCTCATCCACCATTGACCAGACGTTTTCAATTGGTGAGAGATCTGGAGAATGTGCTGGCCAGGGCAGCAGTCGAACATTTTCTGTTCTGTATCCAGAAAGGCCCGTACAGGACCTGCAACGTGCGGTCGTGCATTATCCTGCCGATATGTAGGGTTTCGCAGGGATCGAATGAAGGGTAGAGCCACGGGTCGTAACACATCTGAAATGTAACGTCCACTGTTCAAAGTGCCGTCAATGCGAACAAGAGGTGACCGAGACGTGTAACCAATGCCACCCCATCCTATCACGCCGGGTGATACACCAGTATGGCGATGACGAATACACGCTTGCAATGTGCGTTCACCGCGATGTCGCCAAACACGGATGCGACCATCATGATGCTATAAACAGAACATGGATTCATCCGCAAAAATGACGTTTTGCCATTCGTGCAGCCAGTTTCGCCGTTGAGTACACCATCGCAGGCGCTCCTGTCTGTGATGCAGCGTCAAGGGTAACCGCAGCCATGGTCTCCGAGCAAATAGTCCATGCTGCTGGCTGCAAACGTAGTCGAACTGTTGGTGGAGATGGTTGTTGTCTTGCAAACGTCCCCACCTGTTGACTCAGGGATCGAGACGTGGCTGCACGATCCGTTACAGCCATGCGGATAAGATGCCTGTCATCTCGACTTCTAGTGATACGAGGCCGTTGGGATCCAGCACGGTGTTCCGTATTATCCTCCTGAACCCACTGATTCCATATTCTGCTAACAGTCAGTGGATCTCGACCAACGCGAGCAGCAATGTCGCGATACGATAGACCGCATTCGCGATACGCTACAGTCCAACAACGTTTCACCAGGCAACGCCGGTCAGATGCTGTTCGTGTATGAGAAATCGGTTGGAAACGTTCCTCATGTCGCCACCGGCGCCTACCTTCTGTGAATGTTCTGAAAAGCTAATCATTTGCATATCACAGCCTGTCGGTTAAATTTCACGTCTGTAGCACGTCATCTTCGTGGTGTAACATTTTTAATGGCCAGTAGTGTATATAGTTCATAAACAGACGGTGTCCCCTTCTTTGAGGTTAGTCCTATATTTTCATGACAGCTTAATTGAACCCAGGACCTATGCAATTGAAGAAAAAGATTGAACAGTGTGCCTGTTAAACTCTGTGAAATCTTCATAGGCAGGGAGCACCGCCCACTCCTCGCCCATGGCTCGTGTTGCGGGAACCGGAGAACAGAATGCCTGACGAAAGTAATTTGGGGGTCGGCGCGGCCACAAATTCTTGCATTACGCTCCCCGCGAGCTGCTGGCGGAGGGGACACCGGATATTTGGACGGCTCCCTCGGCCACGGACGCCGTGCCCTGCCAGTGGCGGCGAAATAAGTGGCAGCCCGAGTTGACCGGCAGGTGGTCGATACCCCAGGACAATGGCGGAGGAGGAAGAGGGGGTGTGGGACTCATATCCGTAGGTCGGCTTCCGACGCCGGAAACGCTAGATTCTGTTTACAGTCACCGCGTCCCGCCAGAGACACGCATCTGTCTGCACACCGACGCGGTTCACCCCATTATCTCTTCCACGGATTAACCTTCCGTCTTCCAAGCGACTTGATCTGTTGGTTCAGGCACTATGTATTAGGACTGGTGAGATCCTCACTGTATTGGTTTACAGCAGCAGCTATATATGTCAAGGGTACAAAAATCTTGTAAAGTCATTTCAAAAACATCAAGGCGTCAGAGGTGTAAGTGTGGATACTTCTGTTGTTGAATAAGGACAGTGAACGGAACAACATTACATCAGTATTTACTTCATTTGCAGACTAATGATTTAGCTATTATGAGGAATATATTTTTAGGTTGGTTAGTACCTCCAACTGAGCAAGACAAACGCAAACCACTAATGTTCAAAGGAACCAAACTGCTGAGGTCATCGGTCCCTAGACTTACACACTGCTTAAACTAACTTACACTAACTTAAGCTACGAACAACACACACACCCTTGCCCGACGGAGGACTCGAACCTCAGGCGGGAAGGGCCGCGCAGTCAGTGACAGGGCGACTCTTAACGCGCGGCCTCTCCACGCGGCCCACTAATGTTTATTTTGCCCTTGGTAGCAGGTCAGTAACTGAATGTAGACACGTGGACGCAAAATAGATAGTCTCTCCTTGACAGACACAGTCCACTTAGTGGTGCACTTACGAGGGTGAATAAAACATCAGGCAATAAATTATGTTTTGTGTTAGTGGGAAGACTTTTAGACGCAGAGAAAAAACAGCTGATGTGGGAACATCTTAAAGTACCAATGACCAGAATATCTGTACCTATACCCCTGACATCTTGTACACACTCCTAATAAACATCCGAGTATAGCCTATGCTCACTGACTAGTGCCTCGCGACTCACTACATACTGATTGCTAACACAAGAGGATGGCGAGTGATAGCCAAAAGTTGTGGTATAAGGCTGACTAGTAAAATAGCAGCAGCATGCAAGCATCAGGCAGCTACTTCAATCTGGCATAAAGTATACTACATATTCTAGCATACGCAACTTATCATTTAAGTGCAACCACTCAACGTAGGTAGGCGTACCGTCACATACATTCTACTTACATTATGTCATCAAAAGTATCTGGACACCTGGCTGAAAATGACTTACAAGTTCGTGGTGCCCTCCATTGGTAATGCTGGAATTCAGTAAGGTGTTGGCCGACCCTTAGCCTTGATGATAGATTCCATTCTCGCAGGCATACGTTCAATCAGGTGCTGGAAGGTTTCTTAAGATATGGTAGCCCAGTCTTCACGAAGTGCTGCACTGAGGAGAGGTACCGATGTCGGTCGGTGAAGCCTGGCACGAAGTCGACGTTCCAAAACATCCCACAGGCGTTCTATAGGATTCATATCAGGACTCTGTGCAGGCCAGTCCATTACGCGGACGTTTTTAGCGTGTAACCACTGCGACACAGGCCATGCATTTGGAACAGGAATTCGATCGTGTTGAAAGATGCAATTGCCATCCCCGAACTGCTCTTCAACAGTGGGAAGCAAAAAGGTGCTTAAAACATCAATGTCGGCCTGTACTGTGATAGTGCCGCGCAAGACAACAATGGGTCGAAGCCTCCTCCACGAAAAACACGACCACACCATGACACTAACACCTCCGAATTTTACTGTTGGCACTACACACGCTAGAAGATGACGTTCACCGGGCATTCGCCATACCCACCCCGTGCAATCGGATCGCCAAGATGTGTACCGTGATTCGTCACTCCACACAACACTTTTCCACTGTTCTATCGTCCAATGTTTACGGTCCTTACACAAAGCGAGGTTTCGTTAGCCATTTATCGGCGTGACGTGTGGCTTATGAGCAGCCGCTCGACCATGAAATCCAAGTTTTCTCACCTCACTGTCGTAGTACTGTAGTAGATCCTGTTGCAGTTTTGAATCCCTGTGTGATGGTCTGGATAGATGTCTGCCTATTACACATTACGACCCTCTTCAACTGTAAGCGGTCTCTGCCAGTCAACAGACGAGGTCGACGTGTACGCTTTTGTGCTGTACGTGCCCCTTCACGTTTCCACTTCACTATCACATCGGAAACACTGGACCTAGGGACGTTTAGCAGTGTGGAAATCTCGCGTACAGTCGTATGACGTAAGTGACATCCAATCACCTGACCACGTTCGAAGTCCGTGAGTTCCGCGGAGTGGCCATTGTGCTCTCTCACGATGTCTAATGACTACTGAGGTCGCTGATATGGAGTACCTGGCAGTAGGTGGCAGCACAATACGGCTAATATGAAAAACGTATGTTTATGGGGCGTCTGAATACTTTTGATCACATAGTGTACTTCCCTACATAATCGGAACTCTGACTTAGGCATTTGGCGTACTGTGGTACCAATTAGCGAACACCCTCGTCATAGAAGGCATCCGCCTGTGTTTTTCAGCAGTTCCCTATGTTGGTATGCAACTCATTGTCTGTATCAAAATGTTTTTCTCACAGCCAGCGGTTTCTGTGAGCGAAGACATCCCTCGAGCCAAGTCCGGGCGCTGTGGGATGGGCTATCGAATATTTCTCATCCAAAACACTGCAGAAACATCGTTCTTACCCCTGCAGGTTGCGGCGGAGTATGGTTATGACGAAGAAAGCATGCAGTTACGTTCTGTGGGCTGCATGGAGTCAGGTGGAACCCCTCTGCAGGCACCTCACACTTGGCTGGAGGCTCTGTCGTTCTAAGCGTATTTACATGCTCACTGTGTACTCGGAATTGAAAAGTGTAACATCTCGCGATCGAGAGATATACTGGAGACACTGCACAACGTTTCATCTAATTTTCACTGTGTTTTCAGTTTCGGAACCGCTCAGAAGTTGAAAAAATAATAACCATCCTACACGGTCCAATCACATTAATGAGATCACCGTCTATGTGCGACGTCAGCACGCCATAACCACTCACAAACTGCAGATGGCAGCATTAACAATGGAACGTATGTAAAGATTGTCAGGAGGACGAGGGAAACATCGAAATTTTTGTCGTAATGTGGTAACGAAGTGATTTATCTGACGTCTAAAAGGACATGATGACTGGCTTTCGGGCCAACGGTGGAAATATTTCCGGACGACTAAGTTTGTGAACTGTTCACGTGCCACAGTGGTTAATGTATACCGTGCAGGGCAAAGTAGTGGTATCCAAAACCGACACCAAGGTAAGTGTATTGTACCACAGGCAGTAGCTGTGAACGACCGCTGCTGGAACGTGTGTGGGTGAATAGGCTTGCAACTGTTCAGCAACTGACTACAAAAGGGTAGCAGCAGTGTCTCCTCAACGACTGTTACGGGAACGTCGCTGCATATTTGCCTCCGCAGCACGTGCCCGATTCATGGACACATTCTGCCTGGTTTTAATCGGCAACGAAGGTTGCAATTTGCGTGCCAATGCTGGCCACTGAGTGACAACAGGTGGCCCTTTCAGATGAATCTTCTTTGTTCCGTGGGATAGATGGCTGTTGACGTGTGATACAGCGTGAAACGTCTGAAAGCTAACACCCAGCAACCAGCATGGTCAGGCGAATGTTTTCGAAACATTCCCTGGGCGATCTCATCATTCTGGAAAGCACTATAAATCAATATAAGAATGCATCTATCCTGAGAATCAAGTCTACCCGTACACGCAGTTGGTTTCTTCCTGTCACGAAGCCGTCTATCAGCAGGACGGTTCGACGTGTTCCACAGCTCGCAGCGTACGTACATGGCTCGAAGACAACTGTGATGGGTTTACAGTACTCCCCTGGCAAACAAACTCCCCACTTTTAAACGCAATCGAGAATCTGTAGAACCACCTCGATTGGGCCATTTGCACGATGGATCTTCACCTGAGGAGCCTAGCCCAGCTGGACACGGTACGTGGCTCTACAACCCTATCGGTACCTTCCAGAACCTCATCGACTCTCTTCCTCCAAGTCAAGGGCTGTGAAATGTTGTTATTCAGGCTTCTGACCGATGGTCACATTAATGCGATGGTTCAAATGGCTCTGAGCACTATGGGACTTAACATCTGAGGTCATCAGTCCCCTAGACTTAGAACAACGTAAACTTAACTAATTCAAGGACATCACACACATCCATGCACGAGGCTGGATTCGAACCTGTGACCGTAGCAGCCGTGTGGTTCCGCACTGAAACACCTAGAACTGCTCGACCACATTAATGTGACTGAACACTGTGTAAGGAAAGATTGCGCAGTGAGTTTCGCATTCGGAAAATCGTTTGAGTTGGGTTTTTTTTCGAGGAGGGCGTGTTACGCTTTATGTAAGTAGCAGAAACGTCTTGTAATGCATGTGTGGAATCCGAATCGTCCTCTTCCTACGACGCAGCTGACGTTACGTGTTATTCTTACTGGCATCAGTCGGGATCACACGACTGTAATCGACCATGGAATAGATGTGTTGAGCAAGGCCTCACTCCCCAACAGCCCTATGGATAGATATGGATAGATATGTTTCGCTCGATCGTGTACAGCAACGTCATATACCTTGAATGAGGAAATGAGCTTCTTCGTAGCGGGACAAATATTCCCACAGAGAGCGTGAGAACAACTGTAGCCACGAAAAATCACCAGTTTGTTCTTTGCAACATCGTCAAAAAGAAAAAAAGAATGCCAACATGCATATCACACCGGCACCTACTGGGCACGACGGCATCAGAATCCAAATGATGAAGCTTATTAATGACCCGCTACTGCCTACTGTAACAGATGTCTTCAACCACTCCAACCACGATTTCTTCCCTGACGCCTGGAAAAAGGGACTAGTCAAGCCACCACCAAAAAAGGATTTTTTCACAGTATCCTCTGAGTACCGACCTACTTGCATTCTCAGTGTCAATAAAATTCACCAACAGCCGTATACTTCAAGATATTATTTTATTTTATTGCGAAAACAGAAACTGGTAGCCTTCACAATAAAATAAAATAATATACGAAAGTACACCGCTGTTGGTGAATTTTATTGACATTGACTATTACTTAACCAGTCGATGTCCCATGGCGATGATGGACCAACAGAGATTGTACTAACATTCTATCTGCACTATCTAGAGCCTTATAATATATAGTCTTTGACCAGCTAACAAACTACCTAACTACAAACGAATACCTATCTGGTTTCCATAAACATAACAGCACAAAATACGCCTTAATAAATATAACAGATGACTTGAAGTTTGTCAGGCAGGCACAAGAGGTAAGTATCATGTGCTTCATAGACTTGAATAAAGTTTGACACTGTCGACATCGATATTTTACACGCCAAAGCTAGCACTAAATTACTCGCTGAGAGCAGTGCATTGGTTTCTCTTATAACTGACGTCTCGCTAGGAATGCGGCATGTCCGCCACCATAAAGTCACAATCGAGGCATGTAGTAGCAGGAGTCACCCAGTGTTTGGTATTAGACACTTTATTCTTTTCATGGTACGTCAATAACGTGTTATCAGTTTAGGCCCATTCTAAATATCACATGCACACTCATGACCTCCAGCTGTATCTAAGTACGAAACCAATAAACCTGAAGACAGCTATCAAGGGTCTCAAAACTGGGCTGTGTGCACCATTAAAAAGGATACGAGGTATAGGGTTAAAGCTCATCTCATCAAAAACCAAAGAAGATCTGGTTGGTCATTCTAGGCTCATTACCTGAAAATATTAGGAATCATTACCATCTTTAACCGTAAATGGGACAACTTCTCTCTTTCAGCTAACAGTCTAGGAATAATAATAGATGAAAATATAAACTAGACTGCAATGCGCAAAAAGGTATCAGCATCTTTCCATGCACTACAAAAGTTTAAAAACTCTGCCCTCTTAATCTGAAAAAGTAAATCGTACAAACAATTATACTTCCTATTATTGATTACAGCGATGTAATCCAGCAACGTCTTTCTCAGGAAAGCTCACAGAGCCTGGAACTGGTTATGAATGCCTGTGTTCGTTATATCTGTGATATTGGACTCTTTGGTCATGTTTCTCCATCATATACACAGCTATCCTGGCTGCGTGCAGACAAGAGCAGAGATTTCCATATCTTCTGTCTTTTCAACTGTCCTATCAATGTATGCTGTCCCTCAACATTCCCTTCAACCTTAAATTCCTTGCTTGAACAACATGGCAGAAACGCCCGTTCCCATCAGAGCAAAATCGTTTCCCTTCCCTCTCTACCGTCAGTCGTTTTCTCAAATCCTTCTCAACAGCAGGAATTCGACTCTGTAGTAACCTTCCACAACATATGAAAGAACTGAATAACTTTCCCAGCTTCAGAAGACAGTTAATGACATATCTACAAAAGCATTATCCCTGTACGCACTCGTTACGCTTGTACATTTCTCTTTCCAACCATGTCTTCATCATTTCTCGATACTGATGCAGTCTCCTGTACTTCCTATAGCACAAAATTCTGTTTTGTAGACCTATAAATTCTTTTTGTATCTGGTACTACCATTAGTATTGCTATTATCATTATGATTATCATTATTGTCATTATTGTTATTATTACTATTACCACGATTAGTGGCAGCAGCTGCAGTATTAACTTCATTAGTTCGTAGTCCGTATTATTTAATCACATTGCCACTTTAGATACTCATATCATTTTGATACTATTTGTCACATTAAAAGTTTTATTTCTTAGATGACTATGATATGAAAAAGTACTGTATGTGTGATACCCTGGTCTGATGTAAGAAAGAGCCTGATGGGCTTAATCAGAGCAGATCAAATAATATATAAAGATTACTCCAAGATGGCCGCCGAGTGAGATCACAGGTATTTTCATCGTCCGCTAAAAGAACTTATTTAAGAGGAAATAGTGTCAAATCTAAATTTTCTTTGTTTCGTATGCTTGCTGTAGTGTCCGCTCTTGTCACATAACTGAATATTAGCGTCCCAGCAGAGCTTGTTCTTGAAAAAACTTCGTGTTATCTGAAGTACCGATAATTGCGACATAACCTGAAATTTTGCGTGTCATAAACAAAAAAAAATCAAGTTTCCTTGTTAGTGCAAAATTCGTTAAAAAAAGACAGCTACTAGTTTCGTCTGTGTCTACTGTGGCAATAAAAGTGTAATTAAACCTTTCTAAATAGTATTTGACTAACACATTTCGTATTGTTTACTAGTTAGATAGACGTGATCTAGGCCAAAATTGTTCGATTTGTAAACTTTTGCCGGCCGGGATGGCGGTAAGGTTCTAGGCGCTACAGTCTGGAGCCGCGTGACCACTACTGTCGCAGGTTCGAATCCTGCCTCGGGCATGGATGTGTGTGATGTCCTTAGGTTACTTAGGTTTAAGTAGTTCTAAGTTCTAGGGGACTGATGATCTCAGATGTTAAGTCCCATAGTGTTCAGAGCCATTTTTTTTGTACATGTTCAAAAACCTGACCAAACACGCTTGATATCGTAAATTCTGTAAAAGCAAAGTAATTACTAATTCATTCTTCTGTCATTGTCTATCTGTCTATCTCTAAATCAGTACATACAAAACCAACAACAACCGCACATAAGACCTTTCTGTCGTTTTTCGTTTACATACAGCCAATTTCGCGTCCTTAACAACTTTAATACGTTCTTTAAACTTAATCATTCTTTCGAAATTGACTATGACTGAGAAATGTGGGAGCTGTTACAGGGTAGTGAGTAGAAAGATTTGTTGCCAATCTTGTAGGAAATATTTTCAAGTGGGGGGATGAAGTGGGAAGAATGTCGGGAGAACAGAAGAGGCTCTCTCCTGGAACTGCAGAGTATGCAGTAGGAATATTTTGATTGGGGAACAGGAAAAGAAAGTCTGTTCCCCTCAGGCGCAGCTGGAGGAAGCAAGGAAGGAACTGATAAGGATCAAGGGAACTGGCAGCTGGTAGGAGGATAGGAAGAAAGAGAACGCAATCTGACTATTTTATCATCAACACCAAAAGCAGGTATCTACCACTGCCAGAGTTAAGTGGAGAAGTGCCTCAGGTAGAACGAGGAGCAGGAAATGTGCAACGCACTTCAATCGAGGCCAAGAAGCCTAGGAATGTACAAAGTATTAGGAAGAAGAAAGTGCTGCTGCTAAGTAGTAGCCATTGGTGAGGTATAGGCCCTCACTTCACAGTTTATGGGCAGCGTACCAGGCCACCAATATCTTAAAGCCAAATGCTTGAGTCATGTGAAAAAGGACTTAGGGTCTTTATGTTAGGACTTTACAAAAGGAGACCATGTAGTGATAGTTGGTGGGGCGGGAAACAGTTTGGACAGGGATGGGGCATATGACATAGGTGGTGACCTGGACAAGATAGCTTCCCTGACTCATGGCACCAACGTATGCTTTGTTGAGCTGTTCCTACGTCGTGATCGACCACATCTTGATGGAGCTGTGAGGCGAATCGATGTGGGGTTAGGGTTGCCTCTGTGGGCAACCAACTTTGCTCATGTTTCCCTGATGCCCATCGGGACTACCAACAGATGGGGTTTCACTAGGCATGGTCTACACCTAAACAGGACTGGGAAGGGAAGATTGGTGCAGCTGATACATGAAAGTGCAGGGGGTGGATCTAGGGCCACACATGGTCAAATACCTGTTGTCATGAGTAGGAAAAGCAAGTCTTTTCTAGGATAAATCCAGACAACAGGCTCCCCTGCCTAAAGAGTATCTCCAGCAGTTTAAAAAATACTGAAACAATCACTTACAGGACAGATTTTAACACTCCAAATATCACACATACAAGTTGTCACAAAGAAAAACAGACCATTCGAAAGAGTAACATGGGGCATTTCATAGACTTAACAATCCTCCATCAAAACATGCAATCAATAAAAAATAAAAACAACTGTTTGAAGTTGAGCTCCAATCTTCGACCAGCACAATAATTTCTGTTACTGAGCACTGGTGTAGGGACACAGAAATCCAACATGTAGTGTCATCATCGTATGAAAGGGCAAACTTTTTACTGCAGAACTGCTTCAAGGAGTGGAGAATCATGCATTTATGTAAGAAAAGGAGCGCAGTTCAAATCAAGACATGACCTCAGCGAAATAAGCGAAGACAAACACTTTGAAATATCAGCTGTTGAATTAACAGGGCTTGATATAACCAAGAAATAAATCATTTTGTGTGTGTATAGATCTCTGGGTGGTAGTGTGGACACTTTTTTCAATAAATTAACAAAATTTCTAGATAAAGTCTCAACACCTAAAGTCAACATGATTCTGAGTGGGGAACTTAACATCAAAATTAATATCATAAATGAATCCAGCAGCACCCTCATAAATATCATTCGAATTTTTCACTTGTCCCTATTGTCAATAGTGCAACAAGGGTTACTACAATGACTGCACAGTAATTGAACATGTGGGCACATATATGGACAGGGAAAAATGTAATGTAGCTGTAAAACATCTCTGACTATCAGACCATCTCCGTCAAAAAACAACAGTGAAGTCAGGCATCGAATCATTTCCTAAATTACAAGCCTACAAACGACGTCTATCAGAAATGAAAATATAATATTTTAGAAAAGAACTAGTAAAACAAAGCTGGGAGGAAGTGTATAAGGAAACCAATGTGAATGTGAAATTCTCAAAATTCCCCACATTATTTAAATTGAACTTTGAAAAGGCATTTCCAAAGTGTGCATGTCTGTATCAACATCTCACAAAACAGATGGATAACAGCAGGTATTAAGAAGTCCTCCCAAACGCTTAAATACCTCAGGTTGATGAAAAAGAGTCACAATGATCCAGAATTCTTAAATTTCTATCATAGCTACAAAAAGATCTATAGGAAGGTGCTGATTGCTGCAAAAAAGTCATTTAATGACAAAACAATATATAATGCAGTGAATAAAAGCAAAGCAGTCTGGGATGTTATAAAAAAGGAAACAGGAAGAGGCAAACAAACGCAGAATAACATACTACTAACAGAGGGGGCTAACATAATAAATGATCCACAACACTTAAAAAACTATGTGAACGAGCATTTGTCAAGTATTGCAGAGAATTTACAGCAAAAATTCCCCAAAACAAATATAGCACCTGTAAATAATGTTGCACTAAATAAAAGGATGTTACTTCCAACCCAGAGAACGACGTCAATAAAACTGTTCAAAAATTAAAAAATAAAAAGTCAGTAGGCTTAGATGAAGTACCAATGTGTACTGAAACAATGCATAGAGATTACACAAGGTCCCTTAATAACAGTAATAAATGATCCTTCACATGAGGGACATTTCCAGAGCAGTTAAAACAAGCAAGAGTTGTGCCTTTGCTTAAGAAGGTAATGCAGAAGATATAGGAAACTACAGGTCCATTTCCCTGTTGTTACTATTCTCAAAAATAATAGAAACAATTATGAAGGACAGAGTAATGAATTACCTGAATAAATACAATCTTTTCAGCGAATCATAGATTGGTTTCCGAAGTGGCAAAAATATGGAGTCAGCCATAGTAGAATTCACAAAAGTTATACTTCATGCTCTTGACGAAGATGAGTGTATCACAGGCATATTTTTGGATCTTTCTAAGGCGTTGATGCAGTCGGCCACAGGATTCTATTAAATAAATTAGAAGTGCTAGAAGTAAGAGTGGTAGCTAAGGGCTGGTTTCGATCATACCTAGCAGATAGGGTACAAAGAGTAGAAATGACACATACTTCAAGTAGATCTAAACATTTGGTAAAACACCTGTCAGAGCGAAAATACATTGATATAGGGGCTCCGCAAGATAGAATATTAGGACCAATACTGTTCCTGATACACATCAATGACTTTCCCAGTAGTGTTGCTCATGGCAGCAATATTATAGACACTGAGAAAACAAGAGTACTCCTTGCAGAGAAAGCAATGAAACTCTCAAGGAAATTTACGATTGGTCAGTAAGCAATAAAGTGACAATGAACATAAAGAAAACTAATGCCATGAATTTCAGTTTGAAGAGCGAAAATGACAATGCTAAATTAAATGCAGATAGCATCTCTACAGACTGTGTAACAAATGCAAAATTTTTAGGAATGAATATTGATTCTCAGCTGAAGTGGTGTGGGCACACAACGGTACTTGCAAACAGAAGGTCATCAGCATGTCATGCCCTTAGAATCCTATCATCAGTGTGTCTTTTAGTTACATACTATTCATTACCTATGGCATTATTTTTTGGGGAACAAATGCACAAAATGTGAACACAGTTTTCAAACTCCAGAAAAGAAATATAATAACAATAACAGAAAATAGTAGTCAAACTCTTTGTAAAGATCTGTTCAGAACACTGGAGATTTTAACTGCTCCATGTGAATACATTAATCAGTCAGTTATACACATCAAAAGTAACATTTGTAGTTACTGCACAAACAGCTCTGTCCATGACCATGGAACAAGAGCTAGACTCAACCTATATTTACCAAGAAAAAATAAACATAAAACTCAAAACAGCGTTTTCCACCAACGAATAAAACTATACAATAAATTACCAAAAGAGATTAAAGAAGACAGTTAAGAAGTACCTGTTATGCAATACATTTTGTATATTGAAGGATTACTTATACAGAATAGAATAGCAGTTTGATAAAAAATGTTATACAAATAAATAATAATAATGATTATAAAACATCCAACATGCCTCATAACACCTTCACATTATGTTTTCTTCCTTCTTTTTTCCTTTCTAGAAATACTTACCCCCAAGCTATTCATAGCACAAACCTAACACCTCTTCCTCTTTCTGAGCTCAACATCTCACTTATTATAGAAGGATGCTGACTCAGTTTTTTCAGGATAGCAAATGGGAAGTTGTGGTGCAGAAAATGGCCCAGAGATCTGTCTGTCTGTCTCTCTCTCTCTCTCTCTCTCTCTCTCTCTCTCTCTCTCTGTGTGTGTGTGTGTGTGTGTGTGTGTGTGTGTGTGTGTGTGTGTGTGTGTAGTGAGTGTAGTGTTATGAAGCAATGTGTGTATAGCGTGTGCAGTGACTGATTGTGAGATATGAGTGAACAGCGTGGCATTACATTATTTAATAAGTTATTAGTAAAAAAAATTATTGTATACCCAGAGCAAATATAATGATTGTCTCCAACTAGAAAGTATGTAAGTGTATGTGTATACGAATCAGCTTATTTTAAATTACACTAAACTTGTAAATACTTTGACATGTCCTATATCTTTGTAAAAAGAGATGTAAGGATGAATAAAGCTACTACTACTACTACTACTACTACTATATGTAGCAGCACAGACTGTCAGCACACCGAGCGAGGTGGCGCAGTGGTTAGCACACTGGACTCGCATTCGGGAGGACGACGGTTCAATCCCGTGTCCGGCCATCCTGATTTAGGTTTTCCGTGATTTCCCTAAATCGTTTCAGGCAAATGCCGGGATGGTTCCTTTGAAAGGGCACGGCCGATTTCCTTCCCAATCTTCCCTAACCCGAGCTTGCGCTCCGTCTCTAATGACCTCGTTGTCGACGGGACGTTAAACATTACCACCACCACCACCACCACCACTGTCAGCACAGTGACCCTACGTACGGCCACGTTTGACACGGCACAGGCTAAGGCGTACCGATAACGGCATACCCAACAACAATGGAGGCTCTGTGTACACCATAACGATAGACGTGTCGGTGTGCGGAGGCTCCAGGGAGAACGAACGATGACAGATTACGTCCATCATCGTCATACCGGCTCAGCACTTTGTGTGATGGTACGGCGCATCTCGTGGTCGTGCGGTAGCGTTCTTGCTTCCCATGCCCGGGTTCCCGGGTTCGATTCCCGGCGGGGTCAGGGATTTTCTCTGCCTCGTGATGGCTGGGTGTTGTGTGCTGTCCTTAGGTTAGTTAGGTTTAAGTAGTTCTAAGTTCTAGGGGACTGATGACCATAGATGTTCAGTCCCATAGTGCTCAGAGCCATTTGTGATGGCACGGGGCGCCATTGGGTAAGCAACACGATCACTTCTGGTTCACATAGCTGGTAGCTTTGTCAGCAACTGTTACATATCCACCATGTTAAAAACAGTGGCCACGTCCAGTTTGCGTGATGCCATCCTTAAACAAAATAACGCAAGAATACTTGTTGTCGATACAGAGGATATGCGACTGTCGCCCTGAACAGCAAGTTCTTCGGATGTCTCCCTTGGAAAACCTCTGGTCATGGGTTGAAGTGAAGCTGGCACGCCAGTACTCGCCAGACACTGTGACTGGTAGGCTCTGGAGCAAAGTTGAAGCAGTACCGAACGACGCGCCCACACCTGTCACCCGAGAAGTTCGACTCGATGCCCAGCGTCCTTAGAGCTATTGTTCCTGACAGAGTGGGAACATTTGTACACTGCATTTCGTATCTTTTATATCCAGAATCACCTACAAATTTAATAATGTCTTCTTCCTGCTATACAATTTATGCACAATAAGTAAAATGGAGTTGCGTCTTCTCCTTCCTGACGTTCAATTTTAATTGTCAGAAGTGTATATGTTCGCAAAAAAGGTAAAAGAAGCGATGTACAGAACTGTAGGCTGATACCCTAAAGTCTGTCTGTTGTAGAATCTTAAGACATATTCTGAGGTGGAATGTGACACATATCACGGCAGGGAGAGAAATTTTGTTCAGGTAAGCAGCACGGTATGAGAGTTATAAAAAATAAATAAATAAAAACACGAGCACAACCTTCCTTTTCCACACTTAATGTTTAGCAAATAATAAATGCAAGTAAAGGAGTAAATTCAGTCCCCCTAGGTTCCCGAAATGCGTTCGATACTGTACCACATTGGTGACTGATAATCTATATAAGATCTTGCACGGTATTTTCACAAATATGTGACTGACTGGAATAAATTTTATGTGGTTGGCGTAAGTAGAGGAGGAAGTATACTTGGAAGAGATCTGAGGACAAGGATAGATTCCAACTGGATTACATCATGGTCAAATACAGATACCGAAATAGATATTCGATTTTAAGACGTACCCAGGAGGAGGTATAGACTCAGACACAATCTAGTAATGACGAAAAGTAGACTGAGGTTTAAGAGGGTTGCTAGAGAGAATCAATGTGGATGGAAGTGGGGTTCTGGAGTACTCAGGAATGATGAGGCTTGAATGAAGTTCGCTAAGGAATTCGAGAGAAGGCAGTTCAGTTGAACAGGAGTGGTCATTTCTAAAAGGGCAATCACAGATGTAGCAGACAAGGATGATAACTGAGGAGAAGCCTTTAAAAACAGAAATACTTCGATTGTTCAACAATAGAACGAACTACAGAAATGCTCAGGAAAAGACAGCAGTATAAATGACTTAGGAATGAAATAAACAGGAAGTGCAGGAAAGACACGGCTAAATGCATGCCCAAAAAAGTGAAGAAATCGAAAAAGACATGATTGTTGGTATGAGTGCCTCATCATATAAAAAAGTTAAAACAGATTTCGGTGAAATTATAAGCAAGGATGCTATCATTAAGAGTGCAATGGGAATTCCGCTACTGAACGCAGGCGAGAGAGCTGATAGATGAAAAGAGCACACTGAAGGACTCTATGACAAGGAGTACTTGTCTGATGGCGTCACGCAGTAAGGAGTTGAAGCGAAGACATAGGGTATCCAGAATTAGGCACAAAAGCTGTGGAAGACTTGAGACCAAATAAGGCAGAAAAGATAGATAAAATTCGATCACAGTTACCAAAATCACTGGGAGAAGCGCAAACCAAACGATATTCATGTTGGAGCGCAGAATAAATGATAATGGTGCGGTACATTTCTGACAATGTACGTTAGAGCCGCAGCGTTGTATGGCAGCAAAACATCGACGGTGGGGGAGCCGGAACAGAAGAGAAGCGTTTGAAATGTGTGATGCTGATGGGTCTAAGACAATCGATAAGGTAGGGTATGCTTTCACGTCTCGTACTGGCTTCTAACACCATTTATTGCCGGGATCATGTAGTGTATTCACAGCAGACCTTCTATCCATTCAAAGGGTTCTCCTTTTTGTTTCTCAGGCCTCCCTCCACAGTGTTGTTATTTGTTCAGACTCCATGAGCAGCCTGCAGGCTATCGACCGATGCTACTCTCATCACCCTTTGGTCTCTGCTATCCATGACCTTCTCTCTGCCCTTGAGCGTGCCGACTGTTCAGTCGTCTTTCTCTTTGTCCAAAATCATTGGGGCATCGCAGGGAATGAACTGGCTGACCGTTTGGCTATAGAAGTAGATACTTACGCGCCATTTCCCTTCATGATTCCAGCTGCGGATATGCGGATCTACGCCAAATCTCTCTTTGCTCAAAAGTCGAATGCCATCTGGAGGGCTACTTCCCATAGTAATAAACTCCGCACAATCAGGGAGTCTACTGCAGTTTGGCGCTCTTCCTTCGGCTCCTGTCGGAAGGAGTCCAATGCTTAATGCCGTTTACGCGCTGGTCATACCCGGCCCACACATTGTTTCCCCCTACGTAACGACACACCCCCACAATGTGGTTGTGGAGCCAGGCTGACGATGTCTCACATATTGGTGGAACGGTTCCTTCTTTCGGTCCTTCGTGTTAAGTACAGTCTTCCCTATTCCTTAAATTTAATATTAGCGACGATCCATTGATGGTTGAACTGGTCCTCAGTTTCCTCCGTGGAAGTAGTTTTTATTTCCAAGTGTAAGATTGTACTTTAGTGCCGGCCGAAGTGGCCGCGCGGTTCTGGCGCTGCAGTCTGGAGCCGCGAGACCGCTACGGTCGCAGGTTCGAATCCTGCCTCGGGCATGGATGTGTGTGATGTCCTTAGGTTAGTTAGGTTTAACTAGCTCTAAGTTCTAGGGGACTAATGACCTCAGCAGTTGAGTCCCATAGTGCTCAGAGCCATTTGAACCATTTTGTACTTTAGTCTTGGAGCAGGGGCCGGTCGGTTGTGGCTGAGACTTCTTTTACAGTCTTCTCGGTCTGTGACCCCATGACCGCCCTCCCCCCTTTTTTCCAGTTTTTAGATTTGATTTCTCCTTTTATGCCTTTACTCTGTGTGTTTAATGTTTATTATTTTATAATTTGACTTCCCTGACTGGATCCATCCACCTTTAGCAGACCCTCTTTCTTCTTTGACTTCGGAATCGCGGGACTGATGACGTCGCCGTTTGGTCCGATAACCCCTCTCAATTAATCAGTCAATCAATGTTGGAAATTAGGTGGACTCATAAGATGGAATGAGGAGGTGCTCTGCAGAATAAAAACTAACAAAGCGTAGGGGCGGGATGACAGGACACGACATGTTTTAAGACATTAGGGAATAACCTCTATGGTACTAGTGAGAGCTGTAGAGAACAAAAACTGCAGGAGAAGACAGAGATTGGAATATATCCAGCAAATAATTGAGAACGTAGGGTGCAAGTGCAATTCTGAGATGAAGAGATTGACGCAGGAGAGGAATTCGTAGCGGGCCGCATAAAAACTATAAAAGTGTAGACACGAAAAATAAAGATGTAGAATGTTAATAAAGTTTGTCTTATTTATAAAGCTTTAAAATTTTCACATGAATACGGAGGCATTACTTTTCAGCTCGCCTTCGTGTATATAGACATAGTGACGCTAGAAGTAACGGTAGTACTAGTTGTTATGTAATGGGTTAATGAGTCGATAGTAGAATTGTAATGTTGTGTAGCAAGCAGTAGTAATTTTATGACAGCTCGTTTAGTGGTACTTCAGTTTGGAGATATTTTTATGCTCTATTTTGGTGACGCTTCGGTTAAAGGGAGAATGTGGGAATCTTGCTGCCTTGGACGCGAGTGAAGTAATTCACCGGACATCGGTTTCCATTCATAAAGGTCTTGGAACTGTAGGGATGTCAGTGGAGGAAGACAGGCAACTATACATAAATTTATATTAATAATTTACTTCCTGAACCTGATCTGATTAGTACCATCAACCCCTCTATTACATCGGACCAGGGTTTCACACATACTGTACCTTTCCTACGTCTTACCACAAACAGAGATTATGCCGGACACTGAAAATAAAAGGTCGGCTCGTAGCACTTACCAAATGTTAAAAAGACATGACGATATAAATTAAAAAGGATTTTATTCATATTCTTCGATAAACGTTTCTATTCTTTACCAACCTTTCTGAGAGCTGGTACAACTGACACTCTCATTTTCTCCAGTTTTCAATCCTGTTACAAATACTCGCTGTCACTCATAAATGCCGGACGGAATGGCCGTGTGGTACTAGGCGCATCAGTCTGGAACCGAGCGACCGCTACGGTCGCAGGTTCTAATTCTGCCTCGGGCATGGATGTGTGTGATGTCCTTAGGTTAGTTAGGTTTAATTAGTTCTAAGTTCTAGGCGACTGATGACCTCAGAAGTCAAGTCGCATAGTGCTCAGAGCCATTGGAACCATCCTCATAGATAAAAAGGTACAGAACGTTCCCTGTGGCGCTTTACCTTTGCCAGTGAACGCTACATCTCTCCGCTGCCCATCGGTCAAGACAAAATTGCCACCGCTTCCTTTGGTCAGCTTCCAACTCCCCGTGACACGCTCAAAACTGCCCACGTACATCCAACCCCGTCTCTAGACCCACGCCGACTGCCTTTGCTACTTTCTCAGTTGCTGTGTCCCTTTGAGTTGCTGTCTCAGAAATGATCACCCCTCTTGCACATCCCGGATGAATTTTCCCGTATAACTGTGGCCTGGGAACCACAGCTATTACAGTTAACGGGAAAGTAAAATTTTGAAGCTGTCGACACACATCCGTCCTGTGTCTGCCAAAGAGCCACGGAGTTCTCAGAGCCGCTGTTGTTCCATGACAACGCCAGAGGTCTCAGACGAGTCCTGACAAACATTTCTGAGAACGGCTCAACTTTGCCGTGTCAGTCATTTCTCAGCTGCTGGCACACCTTCGTTCTGTGTTCGCAAAGTAGTCTCGGAGTTCCCAGAGCCTCTATTGTTCCATGATGACTCACAGAACGCAAAGGCGTTGCGATAAACATCTCCGAGAACGAGCTGAATTTGTTGTGTCCAGAGTTGTCAGAACACTCTGTTACTTCCAGGATAAGGCTAGACACACACTCTACCACCAGAAATCGTTATCTAGAGAGTTGTTGTCCTCGCGGCCGAGGTAACGACTAACCTACATTCTCCCTTTCAGTAATGTAACTACGTCTCCAAACTGAAGCTTCACTAAATGTTCCATGACACTGTAGACACCTGCAGGGGATTATATAGCCTTTTAGGTTACAAAGATAACAGGCTCTTATTAGGCAAAAAAAGCAAACAATTCTCTGAAAACAGCCAGCTAGCGCTGTGCCGTAATATCGAAAACGAAGTGCTCCGTTTAAAAACACCGTAAGACAGGGATGTAGTCTTTTACCCTTACTGTTCGATCTATAACCATACAAACAATGACGGAAATAAATGGACAGTGGGATCAACATTCCTGGTGAAAGGATGGCAGTGATAAGATACGCTGATGAGATCGCTAATCTCAGTGAAAATGAAGAATAATTACAAGATTTGTTAAATAGAATGAGTAGTGTAATGAGCACAAAATGTGGAATGAGAGTAAATAGAAGAGAAATAGCAGAATAAAGAACAGCAAGAAACTTAACATCAGAATTGGGGATGACGAAGTAAATAAAGTTAAAGGATTCTGCTGCCTAGGCAGCAAAATAAGCAATTACGGACGGAGCAAAGAGGACATCAGAAGCAGTCTGGCACTGGAAAAGAGGACATTCCTGGCCAAAAGAAGTCTACTAGTATCAAACATTGTCGTTAATTTGAGGAAGAAATTTCTGAGAATGTAGGTTTGCACCACAACATAGTATAATAGTCGAACATGAACTGTGGGAAAACAGTTACAAAAGATAAGCGAAGCATTTGAGATGATGTGCTACAGACGAATGTTGAAAATGAGGTGAACTGATAAGGTAAGTAATGAATCAGCGAGGAAGACAATAAGAAGAAAAGGGATGATAGGACATCAGTTAAGACGTCATGAAGCGAAACAAGCGCTGTATCATTTGTGAGATACAGAGGCGAACGAGTGTACCGGGACTTAATCAGTTCACTGCTAGTAGCGCCACGTCACCTTAGTGCGTCTGCGCGTGGCACACAAGTATTGCACCATAATTAAGTATAATTCAAAGTCAAAATTTCTGTTTGAAACTTTGTCCACACATACTATAACATAATGTTTTAAATGTCAAGTCTTAAACTAATCAAATCAATAGTTTTCGTAAAAATACAGTTTGAAGGAAAAATTAAGTGGTACTAAATAATAAAGCTAACAAGACAGGATTTGGTCATAATGTGTCAATGCATGTAAAAAAAAATGGTGCAAGTTTCAGAGGGATAGAATAAAAATTATAGTCAGAATCCACGTTTTTTAAAAAAAATTTAAAGTGCTAAATATTAGACTTAGAAATGTAAAATTTTGTATGATGCTTTAGTTCAACCTAAAAATAGTATCTAAGAGGCCACGTTAAGCTACATTTAATAGTTTTCGAGTAATTTAATGAAAAGCAAATTTGTAACTAAAACTTTGAAGTAGATTAAGTATCTGTAATTTTAATGCTAGAAGATTTTGGTTTTAGCACATGGGAAAACTTATTAAGTAATATAACTATAACAAATTTTAGGACCGAAATATTAATAACAACCAATACCACGTATTTTAAAGTTATAGTTCAGAGGTAACGATCTACCGTCAGTTCCACTCTACAAATTCTAGACGGCGAAGGTTTTATTAAAGCGAGCTGAAACATTTTCTGTTATTTCAGCCAACTTACCTGAATGCAGGTAAAAATCAAGAAGAATCTCAAATAATTCGTAACTTTGTTATTAAATATTATGTGTCCGAGAAAGCGGTCGTCCAGAGACTGCCGTCATGTGCATAAGGCAGATGGCAGCTGGTGTTCCCTTGGCCGTCCGCTATAGCACATATATAAATACAGCCAGAGAGGCAGGAATAAGTTTCACTTCGCACTCAACCACTGTAAGATCCTCGTCTGCTGACCACCGGATTGCGTTCTGCTTCGAATGACGTCAGGGACGGACTGTGACAAAGCGTGTGTTTTCTGTAATAACTGACAGTGAACTTGCAAGGACTGTACACCGTCCTAGATCGCTTAGATTTTCGATATAGTAACTGTTAGCGTGCCATCCGTGAATTCTACAAATCCGCGTGGCAAGTGGTGCCTACATTACATCGCGACGCGTCGCAGCACGATTGCTGGTACAGCGCGCCGGCACCATTCATCGAGTTCAAACAGTTAAGTCAAGTCAAGAGTATGTAAAATATTTGTTAGTTGCTGCTAACAGGCTACTAAAAATGGATACCTATATGAAACTTAAGACGGTACCGGTCTCTGGCAATGAATCCTCAGGATCAGAAATTGAATTTAATGACGATGGTTCTGTCGAACCAACTAATGTTAAATCGGAGCGTGATTTGTCAAAAGTAAAATACGATTTGAATTTCCATTATAATGCGAGATTAGAACTAGTTTCTGATGATGAAATCATTGCAATAGAGGTCAAAAAGAAGAAGATGGAATTATTAACCTTATCAGATAATGAAACTGAGCTCGGTATATCTCAAACTCATCCAGGTCAGTAAATGCCAAGTGGCAATGTAGAGACTCCAAATTGCATGCAATTACTGTTTGCCAACCTCTAATCGCAACATAAAGAACTAAACAGTAAGATTGAATCTAGTAGTAAAGAATTGAGGGACAGTAACAAAGAACTGGAGTATAGAATTGAGTATACTAATAAAGAATTAAAGGATGAAATGACCTCAAAATTGAGTAGTTTAAATTATAAAATTGATGCTATCCACCATGTACTAGAACCCAAAGTAGGGCAACAGTTAAATAAAATGCGCAGTACTTTCAAACGCGAAATTGACAAAGTTCGCAAAGATTTCCAAGATGCAGATGAACTTTTCGAAGGAAGGTTGTCAGAAAGAATAGGCAACGAATCCAAACTTTGCTGTAGGAAAGTAGAGGAAGTAAACACTAAGGTAGAAAAATATTAAGAAAATGAAAGAGAACTGTAAAAAATTTTGTGAAGATGTGGGCAAAAGATGTTCTGACAGGGTGGAAACAATAGAATTACAAGTAGAAGAACTAAATACTCACATTGCTAACCTAGAAAATAGAGTAACCCCTGGTAGTTCTAGTAATACTACTGTTCAGTCGGCGCCGCTTTCATCGGGTGTCGACAATTTTTATGTTTTGATCCAGACAAACAAATTCATCCATTAGAGTTCTGGAATGATTTTGAAGATGTTTTGCCTAATGCATGCATGGTCAGAGCGGGAGTAAATTTCCTTCATAAGAAGTCACTAGTCAGGAGATGCTTTGCGGTGGTCAGCTGACGTTATGATAGGATGTAAAATTCTTTCTGAATTTAAATCTGCATTTCTTAACGAGTACTGGTCACACAAAAAACAAAACGAAGTGTTAAGAGAGTTTTGGCGTGGTAAAATTTTTGCCCCAGGACGTGAATCAGTAAAAGAGTTCTCTAGAAAGGGGGAAACACGACTCACATTTGACAGAAAAGATGAAACCGGATATTATTGTTATGGGTTTGGAAGGTAAGCTGCCTTGCTACTGGCAGAAAAGAATCATTTCCGCACGTAGAGGTAATGTAGATAAGTTCATTGAATATCTAGAGCGAGTGGAAAGAATAGCTGCTGCGGAAGAGCAGATCCAGAATAATAACAGAACTTCTAACAATCACGTACATAGAAGATATCATGACAGTGGGAACGTTAATGTTAGAAGTGTGGAGGTTAGGAAAACAGGGACTAATTATCGTAATCAAGGTCATGGTAAAGGAAATGTGGGGGGGGGGGGGGGGGGGGGCACACACTCACCACGCTTTCGTAACAGTTATTATGACGAAATCAGAAATATAAATACAGTGTCGTTGACACAAGGAGGAGAACAAAATGCTACCACATCTATAGCTGTATCAAATGAACATAACAGGCTGCGTGTGGGGAAACTAAATCCCTTCTATGAGGAAACTGGCGCTCACCAGGCGGTATCAGTATCACAGCCAGCAACGAAAACACAGACCACTGTCAGCCAACACACGCAAACAAAACGCAGGGATGATGAAATGGGAACAGACAGTACCAGTGATGTGTTAAACCACTCTCATAACACAGTTGAGAGCATTTTCGATACTTTGGAAAAATGGGTCAAAGAAGAACAAGAATACGCTATAGGTAACAGGGAAGAAGTTATTAACGGTTTTGAGTCTGATTTGGACGAAGATCTTCGGCAATGATGGCAATCTAAAAGTTAAAGCTGCGGTAGCGCAAGTAGAATCAGTTTCGCAAAGTTTTAAAGAGGAGGAATTGATGAATGAAGGGGGTAGTAATAGTAATGAGGTTAAGGAATCTAATAGCTATACTGACTTGCCACAAATGGGACACAGTCGCTCAGAGTTCGAGGATAGTTTGGCTGATGTGCAACAAACAGAAGTACAGGGAGTCGTCAAGTGCTTTGATTTAAAATTAGTGGACAGGTTGGAAAAAGCAGCTAAAATTGTAGAGATTGATGAAACCCAAAATTTAAGTGTGAATGTTCTTACAACTGATAAAAACTACTTCAGCTGGAAACAAATTTAGAAGGATTTGTTAGAAGATGTTTGTGAGAAACCGATTCAGGATAGAATAAATCACCCTATTAAAAAACTAACATCTCAGGGGTAACAGTACGTTGTCATCTTGGCAGTGGCAGTGAAGTGCTTTGCATTTTTTGATTCTATTCCCAATAAGAGTGAATTAACTGTCATGAAAGTAAGTGGTTTAAAAATAATACCTGCTACTGGAAAAGATTCTAGAGCATTTCAGCATGAAGCTCTGATACGCATGGGTATAAGTGACGTAGTAATAGATCATCCTTGTTTAATAATGCTAGGTTTAAGTGTTGATATGCTGATAGGTACCAATTTTCTATCAAAGTATCAGGGAAGGACTGATTTTGACCAGAACAACTTAGTTTTAACCCTGCCTGACTCTCAGGTAATAAGAGAACATTTCATAGGAAGTCATATAGGCTGTAATAATGAAACCTGGGAACTGCCTATTAGAGTGATTAAGAATAAAGGATACTTACAGGAAAATGATGAATTCAGTAATAATTTGCGAGATGTTAATGCTGAAGAGAGCTATATCATAGAAGAAATATTGGAAAAGGTACACGCAACAAATCAAGTTACGCGTGAATTAAACATACTGTGTATAACTTATTGTTCTAGGAAGCGTTCGACTTGAGCTGATCATATTAAAAATTTGAAGAAATAATCAATAATCTTAAACACAATGCCACGGTCAGGGAATAACTTCCATGATGCTAGAGGGCAACAACTGTAGAGGAAGACAGAGACTGGAAAACATACGCAAATAATTGAGGACTTAGGGTGTTGCAACTGCTGCTCTGAGATGAAATGTTCGGCCCAGAAGAAGAATTCATGGCGGGCCGTATCACATCAGTCAGAACACAAATCATTCAATAATATATATCAACGGTAAGTATTCGTAGTACACGGTCGAGAATTGAAACATTTTTTCCGTAGGAAATCCATCAGTTTATCATATTACTCAGCCGCAGTGTTGAAATAATCCAGCTATACGTATTTTACGACATCAACTGCGATTTCTGCTGTTACCAAAACCGATGCAAGGATCGTTTGCAGTCCCCAATAATTCCTATTATTCGTTTCTTGCAGTCATATTTTTGATCTCGTGTAAGTGATAACTGAAAAGAAGGTATAGTTTCACAGAGACAGCTGTTCCTAACTGTTGCTACAATTGTTAAAAATGCAAAAACAAGAAAGCCCTTTGCTGTGGCTAACACGGTGGAAGATGGTTATTAAACTCCTAATTACTTAAACCATCATTAGACTAAAAATACTCGTAACAACCAAAAACCGGAAGTTGAGGGATGTCAAATCCAGTGGAAGAGAGGAGAGAGTTTGTCAGCGAATTGCCTTTTTCTTTTTTTGTTGTGCATAATAACGTAACAAGAATCTTGTCGGACTAATATAACATACATGCTTTTGTGTATAGGACTACTATGTTCAAAATTGTAGCAAAATTCACATGAACGGCGTTAATAAATGGTTATAATGGCTCTGAGCGCTATGGGACTTAACATCTGAGGTCACCAGTCCCCTAGAACTTAGAACTACTTAAACCTAACTAACCTAAGGACATCACACACATCCATGGCCGAGGCAGGATTCGACCCTGCGGCCGTAGCGGTCGCGCGGTTCTAGACTGTAGCGCCTAGAACCGCTCGGCCACTCCGGCCGGCTAACGGAGTTAATAACATAAACTGTTGAACCACCATATTATGACCACCAGTTTAGTAGTGTGTTACTCCAACTCTGCAACATAACACAGCAGGAATCTGCTGTCCCGTATTAGACAGTTACCTGTAAGATTTCCAGAGGTATTGGACGCCAAATGTCGATGCACACATCACACAATTCGGGCAAATTACAAGACGGTGTTTCATGAGTTCGGAGGTGGCGCATAATAGAGTTCCATATGTTTCAGATCAGTCGAATTTGGTGGCCAAGAGAGTAACGTGAGATCACTATCATGCTACTCAAACTACTGCAGCTGGGCTTGTGATAAAGTCAGTTTTCTGTTGGAAGATACCTTCGCCATCGAGGAAGACATGAAGCATGAAGAGGGATGCAGGTGGTTCCAATAATGTTCAGGTAGTCCACAGCTGTCACGGTGCCTGCTATTACTACCCTGGTGAGCGTCTCCCAAGCACATTGATGCCACCACCAGCTTACGTCGGTAGTGAGGTGAATGTTTAGAGTAGGGATGGCGGCGTATCCAGTAGACTCGACCATCGCCCTAGTATATAAAAGTGATTCACTCGACAAGGCTCCACGTTTCCATTGATCCTTGGTCATATCTTGACGATCTCGTGATCAGTGCATTCGTAATTGACATAGCAGTTGGGTCAGCCCGGAAACACGCAGGGGTCTCATGTTCAGCAATGTGCGCCTAACGGTGTGCTCCAAAACACTTGTACCTGCAGGAGTATTTTACTCCGTCGTCATACAGGTCACTGGAAGCCACCTGTCCAGCTCTACGTTCTGTGGATGGCCAACATTTTGTCACCGCCCTGTGACTTCATCGTCCTTCAGCCGAACAGCAGACTAGCTTCGTTGTCCTCGAGGTGCTCTTTCCCCGGGCCTGGCCCATAAAAGTCTGCCATCTTTTGGGATTTATTCATTTTCGTCACTAGAATGATTCTCCAGTCGACACCGCTCGTGTTACACACTTTCCTTATTGTTCCACGAGCTCCAACGCTACTGGGCGGCATTCGATGTCGGGTTGAAAAGTGGTGGTAATATTTTGAGACATCTGTGTACTACATTCGAGCACAGGAAAAAATGACGCACCAAAAAGGAGCAGAGATCCTTAGATGTTATGTATACGTACAGACAAAAAAAAATACAGTTCCCGAAAAATTGGATGATTTATCCAGAAGTAACAGCTTCACAAACTGAGCAAGTCAATAACGCGTTGATCCACGGCTGGCCCGCATGCAAGCAGTTATTCGGCTTGGAACTGATTCATAGAGTTGTTGGATATGCTAATGAGGAATATAGTGCCAAATTCTGTCCAACTGACGCGCTACGTTGTCAAAACCCCGAGCTGGTTGGAGGGTTCTGTCTATAATGCTCCAAGCTTTCTCGAATGGGGAGAGATCCAGCAACCTTGCTGGCCAAGGTAGGCTTTGGCAAGCACGAAGACGAGAGGTAGGATCTCCCGTCGTGTGGGGGCGGGTCTGATCTCCTTTGTTCCTTGTTGCGAGGGTCCTACAGCTGCGGCCCCTTCCCGCATCTCTGTAGACAAGTGCGTCGATCTCGCCACTCTTTCTGATCCTCTTCCATTCTTCTTCTCTCTATCACTCATTGAAACCACCTGGCCACACTTTTCGTGGTCTTACTCTTCTTCTCCTACCAGGAAGTTGCCACGTTAATTACTCTCTTGGGGACATCTGACTTCATCCATTCTCTTTTACATGCCCAAAGAATTTTAGCTGTCTTTCTTCTATTTTATCCGTAATAACATCATTTCTTACGTCGTCAAACCGGGTCTACAAGCTTTTCTCAAGTGGTCCATTTCTGATGATCTAAGTTTCCAGCACTCACTCCCATGGGATGCTATTCGTTCCATGATGGATTTGTATAACTGAATTTTAACCTTTAACCTCATTTTTGAGGAACAAAATGCGGGGTGTAATTTTTGGATATTCGGCCTTCCTTGCCTGATCCGCCGTTGAACATCTCCGTCACGTCTTCCATCTCGTAAAAGGTTCTTAAACTCTTTACACCTATAACAAGATGTTCGTCAGTGTCAAGGTTATTTCCTCTTCTCCGCAAAACAGCCATTCCGTCTCCTCAGAATTAATATCTTGCTGAGATTTAAGCGCCATGTGATTGCTAAAAAGGGCAACAAAACGGAGCGTAGAACATCGTCGACGTACCGGTGTGCTGTAATAGTGACGCAGATGACAACGGAACGGGTGCTGCTATGAAAACACACTGTCACTCCTGGTTGTCGGGACGTACGACAAGTGACAGTCAGGCTGGTATTCCATGACGTTGGGGGCGTCTACCGACACGTCGTCGCATGTCATCGGGGCCCAGTTCGAAATGGGACTCATCACTGAGGATAATTCTGTCCCAGTCAATGAGATTCGACGCCGCAGACGTGTCTAGAGACGCCCCAGACACGAAGTGCTATTTCTCTTCATAGCAACACCCCTTTGGTTATCATCTGCGCTACCCTTACAGCTCAGCGCTACGTTAACGATATTCTACGACCCGCTTTGCTACCCTTCATGATAAGCCGTCCGCACACGGCTAGAGTTTCTATTGCTTGTGCTCGTGCTTGCTAAACACTACCTTAGCCAGCAAGTTCGCCGGATTTCTACCCATCAAAACGTCTGGAGCATTATTGGCGGCGCCCTCCAGCCATATTGCTCGAGATGACTGGGTGTTTGTGTTGTCCTCATCATTTCACCATCATTCAAGAAAGTGTAGAAACTGGACTGAGCGAAGGTTGGAAATTTGTAAGGGCGCTGATAACCAGGCAGTTGAGCGCCCCACACACCAATCATCATCATCATCCAGCCATATTGGTATTTTAATGATCTTAGGCCCTAATTGGACGGAATTTGGCACTATACTACTCAGGTGGACATTGAACAACTCCATCAACCAATGCCATGCCGAGTAACTGCTTGAATATGGGCCATAAATTGTCCAACGCATTATTGACTTGCTCAATTTGTGAAGCTCTTTCTCTTGAATAAATTATCCAGCTTTTCTGAAACTGCAATAATTTGTTTGCCTGTACATGAATACCCATGAACCGATTTCCGCCCCATTCGGAAAATTCCTTTCACAATATCACCTGACAACAGCGCTAGGCCACCGGTTAAAACACTATTACTATCGTAGGCTCATTTAGAATGTGTAAAATCTGAGCCTACGCTAGGTGTTCACTACTCATTGAGAGAAGCTTACGCACAGTGCCAACTATCGTGAGAGCCTCCTATAGTCGATATTCAGCATATTATACCACTTATTAGTTATAATGTTCTTAATACTGATTTTGAATAAATTATTCGGCAAAAACCATTACATTTAGGAGAAAATACAGAGAGTTGTGAGTAGATGAGGACACTGTATATGACGCTATGGCTCTGTACTGAGGTGTGACCTGGGTGGGGGGACGGAGCGTGCTTAGCAGATGGCGTCGACGGATGATTAATTACCGACCATGCGCAGCTATAGTTGGGAGCCCCAGGGGGTACACACGCTGGGGTGTACCCGCTTATGACAGTGATTTAGTCCAGAGATGAATGATCTAGTACCTACGCGTGTTTCCACAAAAGTAGTCAAATGCTTAAGAAAAACTATTTATTATACTATGTTCAGTCAGGTGTTAATCTTGTAACGTTTGTCACCGTAAATATCTCCCATGTGGCTCGCCACTGTGACTTGTCATCTGCGCAGTAGGGTCGATTTTCTTAGCTCGTCTTAATTCATCTATACTTCGGAAACCACGTTTCGGTTTGTGGCGGAAGGCACTGCTGGCACCGCAGTCTTCTTCGCCCTTTCCTGTTTCGTTCCACATGGTGTATGGAAGAATGGTTTCCGTAAAGCTCCCTATTGTCTCTATTTGGCTGGCCTATAAATTCTGGCGTTTTTTTTAAAGTTTAGCTATGCATAAAAATGACACAGAAATGAACATCAAATCAGTCAGTAGAGCATTCGCCGTTGTTGTTGGACATATTCCCATCGTTCAACATGTTGTTCATTACCTCTACGGTTGAAATCACATGGTTTACCTCTCAAAGAAATCGTTCATCCAAACCTTCAATTCCACTTCATTACTGAGCAAAATGACAAGCATTGTATTTGAGAGGGGTTACAACAGATCGAAATCCGAAGGCACCGACTCGGCAGAATTGGAAGCATTTCCCAACCAAGCGTCTGAATGTCATCCGTGGCGATGAGAGGACGTTGTAGTGTTGCAGAAGAACGGCACATCGTCTGTTAGGTTGTTTAAACTGAGTCGTTGCATTTGTTGGACGTAGAATTCCGCATTCACTATTTGGTTCCGAGGAAGCAATTCGTGGTGAGGTCGAAATTACTGTCTTTGTGTGGCTTAAACAAATTTTGAGCCGTCCTAAGTGCTATCGCTTCTTTGCGTATACTTCCCAAATCTCTCGAGCAGCTTCTGTGGTTTTTGTGCCTCGATTAAACGCAAAAATCAGGTCTCGAAAATACTCCATTTATTGACCTGAGAAGTACTGGAGGTATATTAGCATAATAAACGAAACACATTATTTTGTAGTGCACATTATTTTCTTTCGGCCGGCCGCTGTGACCGAGTGGTTCTAGGCGCTTCAGTCCGGAGCCGCGCTGCTACAATGGTCGCAGGTTCGTATCCTGCATCGGGCATGGATGTGTGTGATGTCCTTAGGTTCGTTAGGTTTAAGTAGTTCTAAAGTCTAGGGGAAAGGACTTACGGACCAAGTCAATACATTCTCTGACATTTTCGTCGCTGTCATTTCGCGTTGAATTAGTTGGGAGGAAGTAATGTGTGGCCCATCTCTTCCTGGAACGTAAGCTATCGAAATTTTAGTGGCAACCCTCTCCATGACGCCCAACTGTAGCGCATCTCTGCAGCGTTCTCGCGCCCAGTAAACGATCCCCTTTTGAATCATGCCGCTCTTAGATAGACCTTCTCTGCTTCTTCTATGATCCTAAATAGTACAGGTGCCAGACTGATAATCAGTATTCAAGAAACGGTCCAGCAAGTGTTTTATAAGCCACTTCCATCGTGGATGAATTAAATTTTTTAGGGTTCTCTCCCAGTGAATTTCAGTCAGCGTTCGCTTTTACCGTTACTTGTTTTGTGTGGTTATTTCACTTTTAGTCGCTCCTGATGGTTACCTCTAGCTCTGTTTCCGGTGAATTATCGTCGGTGGTGTAATCTAACGGTAGTGGATCTCTTCGCCTGTTTATGGGCAACACGTCACATCTACGTTCTGGGTCAACTGCCATCCGCTGCACCAAATATCGATACTCTGCGGATCTTCCTATAGGCAACATTATCGTCCCTGAATAGCCACATGGAGCATCCAAAGTTACCCAAGATATAAATAGTAAGTAGGAGCCGCCCTATACTACTCCCTTGGGGTGACCCCGAAATTACTTATACGAGATTTATCTCAAAAGTAAGGTGTCCTATTTTTTTTATAAGTACATAGACCTGTTTATTTCTACAAAGGTTTACATCAGTTTACAGCTTGAACATTTAGCTATTTTTCGACATAATCACCATTTCTGTCGATGCATTTTTGTAGACGCTGTGGCAGTTTTTGTATGCCCATGTCATACCAGCGCGCCGCCATGCTGTTCACAAAGTTATGAATCTCTTCTTTCACCTCGTCGTCGGGCCTGAAACGCTGGGACCACAATTAACGCTGACAGGTACTGTGAGACTCTGAAGAAACTAAAACGGACAATTCAGAACCGGAGAAGAGGAATGCTGAGCAAGGGCGTACACGTTCTCCATGAGAACGCTCGCCCACACATCGCTCGGCAAACCGTTGCTCTCCTGCAACAGTTTCAGTGGAACATAATCATCCACCCACCCTATAGTCCTGACTTGGCGCCCAGTGACTATCACCTGTGCCCTAGGTAAAAAGAACATTTGGCCGGAAAGCGATTCAGCTCCGACGACGAGGTGAAAGAAGAGGTTCATAACTTCCTGAACAGCATGGTGGCGAGGTGGTATGATATGGGCATACAAAAACTGCCACAGAGTCTACAAAAATGCATCGACAGAAATGGTGATTATGTCGAGAAATAGCTAAATGTTCAAGCTGTAAACTGATGTAAACAATTGTAGAAATAAACAGGTCTATGTACTTATGAAAAAAATAGGAGACCTTACTTTCGGGATTACTATCGTATATTTTTCCATTTTATGACGTTAAGGAAAATTTGTTGAGATCTGTCTGAAAGGAAATGGCGTATCCAGTCACAAATCTTGCCCGAAACTAGGTATATTCGTATTCTTCTAACGACAGTGTTAGGTTGTGTAGAATGCCTTCCCGAAGTTAAGGGACAGGTAATGAAACTGAGCGCCTTCGTCTACACCGCTGTCGATCTCATGGACATATTTTCGTTCTCCATGTCCGCTGATAAAATATGCTCCACAATTCTACAACCAATTGATGTCAGTGATATTCATTGTCTGATCAAATATATCCACACACCACTGTGTAATGCCGATTGACCGCTAGATCGAGAGGGGATTCGCCTGTATAAAAGGAAGCGGGGAGTGCTGTGTTGCCAATAAAGAAGCAGTAACAGCAGAATGGATCAGCCAGGAGAGCTCAGCCACTTCAAACGTCGACTTGTCATTGGATATCGTCTTAGTAACAAATCCTTCGGAGATATTTCAACACTTCTCAAGCCGACCAAGCCTACTGTTAAAGGTGTGATTGTAAAGTGGAAACGCGAAAGAATAACAACGGCTAAACCAAGACAAGGCAGACCTCATATAATGATGGGCATAACACTCGAAGACTGCGGAGGTTTTTTGTAAAAAAAAATTGCATGAAATCAGCGGAAGGAATCACTCGTGAGTTCCAAAGTGCACCCAGCGTTCCAACTACCGCAATGTGCGTAGAGTTAAAAAAAGGATGGGGTCAAATGGTGGAGCAGATTCTCATAAACCACACATTTCTCTTGTCAATAGTTATCGTCGCCTGAGGCTGTGTAAAGAGCTATGTCACTGAGCAGTGGAAGGTGGAATCGAGTGATTTCCACTGATAATCGCGCTATACCCTACGGAAATCCCATGGAAGAGTTTGAGTAATGAATGAAAAAGTTATAGGCCTTTCCTGAAATATCTAATATGAGGAACGAAACTAAATTAGGAAGAGTTTGGGTTTGCAGAACGTCAGGAGAATGAACATTACTTGCCGTTATGTGTAGTGCTAAAAGTCAAGTGCGGAGGAGGTGATGTTACGGTGTGCAGGTCTTTTTTTAATAGTTACTGTGTGGTCCCCTTATTGCGCTTAGGGGAGGTTTACTACCTTTTGGTTCAAAAAATCGATTTTTTAATTGCATTTTTGGATCCATAAAAGTGTTTAGAACCCACCCCTGAAACGGTTATTCCGAATACGGAACGGAAATATTTGTTATTCACGGTTGAACAAAAAAATGCACCTCCCTGAAATCGGCCTTTTTCACGCACAAGTTTTTTTCTTTCGGAGGACGAGTTACTGTACCGGTGCTTGGGAGGAAACACACAAAATTCAAATGAAAGTTTGAACGCGTGTGTTTGGAAGTTGTCCTCCAAGAATTTAAATTCTGGTGCGAAGACTGTGGAGACTGCGACTTTCTTGGCAGTGAGCAGCTTCCACAAAGGGTATTCAGCAATTCTGAAGTCCATGACAACGACGGACGTCACCTGGGACTCTATTCGACGCAGTTCGGCAATCATTCGGACGACCACCGGATTCAAGCGGCCGAAAACAGCTTGTCACCAGCCATACGAGCGGCTCTGGAGCAGCGCAGGATGGCCCAGATCGAGTAGAGCGCACGCTATGAGGAAAAGGAAGGACTACTTCATGGACCCGGAATAGCAGTTTGAACGTAAGTTGCGTAATATTGCATTTATATGTAGTCAAAACTTCAAACGCGTTTTTCTCGAAATGATTTTTTTTAATCGCGCGGTATGGTAACTTTAAATCTACTGAACCGCTTGGCATGATTCATTGTCTCCGACGATGCTATCTAATTTGTCTAGGAGTTGTACCATTTTTATTCCGATCCATCAACTATATATATTTTTACTTGTCCGACGTAGTCGGAAAATCGATGAGAAAACCCCCTTTTTTTCTTCAAATGGCCGCCATTTTGTTTCCTACGGCCCAAATAATTTAAGCGAGGTACAACTCCTAAAGAACCTTATATACTTCGCTACTTTGATTGCAGACGAGCCGGCTGACCTGTGACATACCAACCGTGGAGGTCTACATCGAAATTTTGTTTCGTTCCGACGGCTCTTCAACCATTGCTCTTCGACATTTCCTGTCGAAAAAATTCCAGTTTGTAGAGGAAATATCAATAAACATTTTGACCAAATTTGACACTGATATCTGTAACACATCCTGAGAAAAAAATTCTCAAAGAACATGCTTTCTTCGGGCCAAGGATAGTAAACCTCCCCTTAAGCAGACACTAAATGCGGAAGGGTATGAACACATTTTACAGCATTTTGTACTGCGAACAGTAGAGAAACAGTTACGAGACGATGCTTATCTGCATTAGCATTGCAATGTAAACCTGTCGTTCCTGAAATGGTTTGGGCTGCCGAGTGTCCTGTCCTGAACCCAATGAAACACCTTGTGTCTGAGTTAGAATGTCTACTTCGCCCTAGGCTCCAATGTCTGCCATCAATAACTTCTCAGGTTTCGACTCAAAAGAAAGCAAGGGTTGCCATTCCTCCGCAGACATTCAGAGACTTCACTGAATGTGTCCGCAGCAAAGTTCAGGCCTTCATAAACGTGAAACGTGGACACACAGCATTTTAATGTCGACTAACAGATGTCCGAACGAATACTTTTGCTCAGATAGTGTAGGCCTGTAATTATGTGCGTCTGCTCGACGATCCTTCTTGGAAACGAGGATGACCTGTGCTTATACCCAGTCGCTAGGCCAAGCGAAGCCAAGACAACAACCTGCTGAAAAAAATTTTTTCATCAGCTGCACATCTCCGAAAGTGTGTTGGTTTAGATTCAAGAGGAGCAGCCAATAAAAGAATCAGCTTTTGAAATTACGAACAATACCTTTGCTGTGGAATGAAAAAGAAACAATAACCAAAATTAATACATTGTGTTCGAAGGTGCACATCTTTGTTCAGCTATGAAATAAAAACCTGCCGCTGTATAAAATTTAATATCGGCTTGCTTCACTCCATGCATTGCAAAATCTTGGTCCTCATTGCCGTAGCTCCCACAACGAGCTCACAGCATTGCTCGTCAAGTCTTACCAACTCCTCAACGTCGGCCCTCATTCAGTGTGTAAGTTTGATTCCTGCAACGACGCACTGCAAGTTTCAGCTGATGGCAAGCATGCTCAGTCGTGTTCATGTGATCAGATATCACGGACCATTCCATTCGGTTGATCGCGTCTGCTGAAGGAAGATGTTTACGAGTGGTGATGATAAGCTCGTGCATTTTCGCCTTGAATAACGGACCCATCTTTGAAACATTAGCTGCAGGGCTGGAAAATAGTTTTGAGGGTGTTGTCTCAAATTCCCGCCGACAGCGATGACAGGCATCTGACTTCTACACACGATACTGTCTCACGACATAGCAACCAACCTCAGTGACAGACCCAAGTAACTGCATGCCAAGCCGATCATTGCTGCACGGCGTCTCCATGGTCTTCTCTCACCATCATTACATTTTTCACATGACGGATAAATTTTGCACTCGTCAATGATGAGAATGCCGTTGATCCAGGCCCCACTGCAGATGTTTCGTTCACGGTTTTCTTCGTGCTACTCGGTCCTGTCTGTTTGTAGTTGTGTTCGCAATTAACACCTACGCGCCAATTTGGTATTGTGGAGACGGTGTCAGTCTCGACACAGACGTATTAGTTGCCTCCAAAAACAGTACCCATTGTCTCGAATTCTCCTCTTGCCATTATATAGAATCTATGGGCTAATTTAGTACCCCAGAGAGGAACATGTAATTTTTTGGTCCGGAAGCAACATTAAGATTTCAAATGGGAACTCACAGTTTTTATTCCAGAATCAGATTCTACATAAAAAAAACTACGTAGATTTTGTCTTAAATATTTGTTTGGTTATTGGTAGTTGGCGCTGCAGTTCAAGAAAATCCATGTTCTAATTTTTGTGTGGAAAATGGTTACAGGTAAATAAAAAATATTTACTTACTTCATAAATTTTGATTCGCGAAAACTAAAACTCTCAACATTTGTAAAACTCTAATTTGTAAAACTATAAACTATGAGAGAGAGAGAGTTTTAGTTTTAGCGAATCAAAATTTACGAAGTAAATAAGTATTTTTTATTTATCTGTAACCATTTTCCATGCAAAAATTAGAACATGGATTTTCTTGAACTACAGCGCCAGCTACCAAGAATCAAAACAAATGTTTAAAACAAAATGTACGTAGTTTTTTATGTAGAACCTGATTCTGGAATAAAAAATGGGGGTTCCCATTTGAAATTTTAAAGTTCCCTCCCGCCGCACCCCCACGGGGCTGGGATTAACGCCAGCAGATGTTCCCCTCGAAAATAATCAACTATGGATTCTACACATTTTTTTCCTTTGAGGCTTATTTTTCGAGTTATTCTGATTTGTCAACTTAAAATTTACACCCTGTATACAAAAAAAAAAAAAAAAAAAAAAAAAAATCCAAAATATACCCACTCTGACAGTCACATAGTACAAATGTCTTTATTGTAAATCTACTCTTTCTAGTTGGAATAAACTATTAAAAAGATAATCGTCCCTCGAACAGCAAGAGTCTTTCATCTTTACAAAACTTGTGATGTGTACGAAATGAATTACGAAACGTCTTATGAATTTTGTCAATAATCGTCCTAATTTTAAATAGATTGTCACCTCCATTACTCGTAGAGTTATCACTGAAGTGTAACATTTTCAGAAGTAGACAATCCCATTCTCAGGACATAATTTCGCTGAAAATTGCTGTGTTCATAATTGTATCTCTGGACCAATAATCACTTAACTTGCGCCATTAGAAGGCAAATAGCAACAAAACAATACAGTGCCTCAAATCGTGTCTCTTTCCACTTTGACAGTCGAGAATTCACAGATTCTGTAGCATTTTCTCTGGTGTGAACGTAAAAAGGTTTGTTTCAACTGCAATAAATTGCAACAGTGCTTCAGACATCAATATCATAAAAAATGAAAGGATGCTTGGGTCAGCATCCAGTTGACATTTGTGTTGGTTCCAAATGTTTCAAATGGCTCTGAGCACTATGGGACTCAACTTCTCAGGTCATCAGTCCCGTAGAACTTAGAACTACTTAAACCTAACTAACCTAAGGACATCACACACATCCATGCCCGAGGCAGGATTCGAACCTGCGACCGTAGCGGTCGCGCGGTTCCAGACTGTAGCGAATAGAACCGCTCGGCCACTCGGGGCGGCACGTCTCTTGCACTCAGGCAGCTGTGACTCAGCACGCCTAAACTCGTCCATAGTGGTGAAAAGGCTGATGGTACAGTATGCGTCAACACGTCCTTAGCGCTGTAGGGAAAAACCAAGGGCCACACTTATAACGTCGGGCGCCCCAGGGGAACTGCGAGGCCTCACAAGTTAACATTTCCCCAGTGGTCAGGGTGTTAAGCAATTTCTTTCAGCTTGATGGACAAAGTTACGTGGCTTGAGAGGGTCTCCCACGTTAAAATTAGTGCCTATAAATAAATTCTAACGCACATGTGCATTACAAACATTTCAGCCAAGTGAAATAACATTGCAGAATGGCTCTGAGCGCTACGGGACTTAACATCTGAGGTCATCAGTCCCCTAGAACTTAGAACTACTTAAACCTAACTAACCTAAGGACATCACACACATCCATGCCCGAGGCAGGATTCGAACCTGCGACCGCAGCGGTCGCGTGGTTCCAGACTGTAGCACCTAGAACCGCTCGGCCACTCCAGCTGGCCATTGCAGAATACAGCCTTTCATGCCATTCTCTCACTGGTCAGAGAAAACACAACTGTTTTACACTCGACAACAAGAATCTATAATTCAGGAGACTTTGCTGTTTTGTCCACTATGGCAGGTCCCATTATAAAAATCTATTTCTATTTTGCACTGGAATTTATGAATCAAACTGTGAGAGCATGATTTGTAATAGAATCTCCTAATGTCACCTAACAGACATAGTTATAAGATTCCAGTGATACATTGGAATAGAGAATATGTATGCTTGCTGACGTGTGACTTTCGTTTGCTCTATAACTCACCCCTAGCGACCTTAAGATTTCACTGATACATGGAAAACAAATAACATATGCATGCTGTCATATGACATATTTTGCTGCTAACTCGTCTCTAGCGACCTATACCGTAATAAAAACATTCATAATTACATGAGAAGAGATAAAATCGATTTCTGTTTTTTATAAGGAAAATCGGTGTAGTTTGAGAGCATTCTGCATGTTCAAATTACAAATCGTCGTGCACAACTTATAACGACTCCTTTTCTTACTAGGCTAATTACTGTTTAGCTCTACAGGGCCATTATACTGAAATGTTTCCCCACACCACCTAGTATTGTCTTTCTATTTGTGTGAGTAACTGTATGTTCACTTTTGTGGGTAAATACATACGGCGTACACAGGGCGGTGTGTGAAACTGATGGCGATTACACGCTTCCGCTGTTGTAGAAATCTGCTCCAGATGCTGCAGATACCGTGTTGAGCTGAAAGTGGTAACCAAAATACGGAGAAATATTCTTCGGGGCTCTGTTGCATAGCAATCAGATTGCTTTCAGTTCTGAGAAATGTCCAGTTACTGTTGTGGATTTGAATGATCCATGAAGTGACTTCTTTTCCGAAGAAAACATCGAACTATTTCACTAGAACTGAACGCTCCCGTCGGAACTGTTCTCAACTGGTGTTTATTAGTAAATCACAATAGCAGTACATCGCTGGGTGTATAATAAGACGTACCTTCTTGAAATGAACAATATTTAATTGTTCTATTAACTGATTTCCTTCCATATGCACTTACATTTTACAATGTGAATCAAAAACTCGCAGTGGCGTCGATTTTTTACATCACAAGAATGGCTCTCCTCTACTAAAATTACTCTTAACCAGAACAAAACAAAAACTATATCCTAAGAATAATTATGTGAGCGCTGTCCGCCACAGAGTAATAAACAATATCTTTGTCTCTCTCTCGCACTGTCACAGCAAGTTACGCTGCATGATACATCATATATGCCCCTCTTGTGGACGAACGTTTTTGGGCAAAAACAAACACGAGCGTTCACACAACACTATATCGGTGATTGTTTATGACGCTGTATTAAAGTCCACTAGAGTATTAATGTCCACTGTATTTCTTATGATATTTTGGTATTAGTGAATGACTATCTAAATGTAAATTATTGATTTGGGTGCATATACTGCTGACAAAGCCTGTGCTGAATTCCTGATGCAGCATATATGCATAGCTTACATGCTTGCTTTTATTCATTTATCGAGGATGGCATGAGATGTGATCAGAAACCTTTTTTTATCATCATTCAAAGCTTCTGTCACTCGCCTTGGGATGTCTCAAACGGATAATCTAGCCATTCGGCCAAGCCCCACAAAGGAAAACCAAGGAAAACCTCGGGGTAGATTTACCATCCTCGTATTTCTCATTTGCAAGGGTAATTAATTGAATTACAATGGAAAATAGAAAAAATATTTACAATATGGATTTTTTTGTTGAATGAATTTAAACACTGTTCACAAAAGAAACACAACACTGTTAATCTTCTGTGTCTTGAGGTGAACCGTCGACGCGTTGGTTTACGTCCATCTACGATTCCCTTCTATCAGTCATCTCCGGGTAACTGATTGAATTCTATTCCCATTTCACCGTCTCCTCGTGGGTATTATGGTTTTCCGCATATGGTTAACATGAAAATAAGAGTCAGTGTAAGTTCCGTGGAAAAGGTGTTTGATCTATGCTGAGTTGAAATAGAATCTAATCTAAAGTTCTTTCTAATTCTCTGTCCTGAATTCGAAATATTCGGAAGTCGTAAGGTGTTCTTCATTTCTATCAACAACCCTAGAATGCACTATACACAAATCCAACTGGAGCTGCCGTGTCAACTTATGCTCGTCATCTTTCAGATGGACTTTAACACTTGTTGATGGGCTTATAACTGAAAAGCATTCGCTCAGTTGGTAACTTCGCGAGCAACAATTGATATAACATAATTTACATACACAGGTATGTTACAACAATAGTACAATTCTAAAGACAATGTTCATCACAAAAGATTGAAACAAAGTAATAGGCGTCCTTTTAAAACTGAGAACGGGTTACCCCTTCCGAACAGCATGACTTCAGCTCAGCGAGTAAAAAAGCAAATACAAACATACATTGAGATTGTTAAGTTGACGTAAGAAAAAGTATCTTGCCATAGACCAGATTCATTTGAGTCACTAACCCATGGTCATTATGCATTGTGAAACCTGATTGAAATTACTATCTACTAAATAAAAATTTTTTAAAAGAAATCATTCATACTATAGCTAAATTTTCTGCATACTGAAAAGAAAACTTATCCTTACAGTGGAAAACCTATACATAATGTCTGCATATCTCTCGTACAGTATGCCTGAAAAGAAAACTAACTACTAAATTGCAAAAAAAAAGAAACTATCCTAAGTATGATTCATAGGTTTAATGAAAATTCTCTAATCAATATTATTTGATAAGAATAGTATTTTCAATATTCAGAATCTTCAGTCATCATGAAATTGCTTTAACAAGTGATGAGGATACATTCCTTTCACTTTTCCATTCTTCACATCCTTCAAAACATAAGTTCCTGGATGGGGTATTTTTGTAATCACAAATGGTCCTTGATACAATAATTGCCATTTTGTGTTCTTCCTCTGTATAAGTGAAGCCTTAGGATGAGTTTTTACTAAAACTTGGTCTTTCACTTTATATGTTTTTATTTTTCCAAGTCGATTGTCAAAATATATTTTCCTTTTTCTTGCCTTGTCCATTATATTGAGTAAGGATTGTCGTACTTTATTTTGTAGGTCTATTTTGTTAATAGCTACTTTAGGAATTGGTCGAATCCAGTCATTCTGTTCCTGTTTTCCAAACATCAGTTCGTATGGGGTGTATTCTGTCGTAGTATGTGGCATATTGTTTACAATTTCCTGAAAATCGTGAAGATAATCGATCCATTTTGGTTGCTGGTTGTGGCAATATGTTCTCATGAACCGGTTTAATTCACGAAAAATTCGTTCCACGGGATTCGCCGAAGGGTGGTACACTGATGTTAGAATTTGTTTTATACCACAACTGGCTAATGTTTGCCTCCAACGAAATCCAGTGAACATTGACCTATTGTCAGAAAGAATAGCCTCTGGTTTGCCTACTTTGACTATATAATATTTGACCAGCTTCTTGGCTATGGATGCAGCATTAGCTGATTTTAATGGATAAAGTTTGACATACTTAGTGAATATATCAAGAAAAGCTACAATATATTTGCATCCTCCCCTTGATGATGGTAGAGGACCACAGACGTCGACCGAAATGATTGACAGCGGTTTAGTGGGTATAATAGGATGTAGGAAATCTTTCACACAAAAATTTCCTGGTTTGGCTAGCTGACAAATTTTACATTTCCTTAACTGTCTGTGCACTTTCCTGCGAATGTTTGGGAAGTAGCAATATGCTTGAATCTTCCGAGCACACTTTAATACTCCAAAATGTCCCCAAGTGATGTGCGTGTGCAAAATTAAGTTATTCTCATTCTTCTCGGGAATACACACCTTCCAATTATCTGAATCAAGATGCCCTTTGAAAAATAAGACATCGTCCTCAACTTTGTACAGTCTCTTCAGATCATCGTTTCCAGGCTTTGCTAAAGTTTCCTTTATTGAATTCCAACGAGGATCTTCATTCTGTAGTTTTTCCATGTTCTTACACATGTCAAGAAAATGTTTCCTATATATTCTATCAGTCATTATAAGAACATTAAATTCGGACGGATTGCCGGTGATGTTGATAGTTGACAAATCTCCATCTGGCATTCTAGACAGTGCATCAGCGATGAAATTATCCTGTCCGCTTAGGTATTTAATTTCAAATTGAAACTCTTGGAGTGAGAGCGTCCATCTTGCTAATCTTGGACGTAATAATTTACATGTTTGCAAAAAACTTAACGCTTTGTGGTCACAGTATACTGTTGTCTTCGCTCCATATAAGTAATAGTAAAATTTCTTAAATGACCAGACTACGGCCAATGCTTCCCTTTCGGTAGTCGTATATGTTCTTTCACAAGCAGTTAAGAGTCGGCTAGCAAAAGCTATTGGACAGAAAGTTGATATCGTATCTATCATCTTTACTTGGAAGAGGCATGAACCTGTTCCAATTTCCGAAGCATCTGCCATTAAACCGAATTCTTGGCTCATATCTGGATGATATAATATTTGTGAATTGACTAAGGCATGTTTTATTGCTTCAAATGCATTCTGACATTGTTGCGTCCACACCCACGGAGTATTTTTGCGCAACAAGCTGTACAATGGTTCTGCAATAATAGAGTGGTCGTGAATGAAACGCCTGAAAAAAGAGACAACTCCGAGGAAGCCCTTTAACTGTCTTTTTGTTGTTGGAACTGCAAAGTTTTTGATTGCCTTTAGTTTCTCGGAGTCCGGTAAGATGCCTTTTTCATTTATAAGATGACCCAAAAATTTGATTTTATCTCGAGCAAAATGGGACTTTTGCAGATTTGCGGTTATGCCTGCTTCCTTGAAACGTTCTAACACGCTTCTCAATAAATCAACGTGCTCCTCCCATGTGCTCGTAGCTATGAGCATGTCGTCCACAAATAAAGTTAAATTGCTTCGAAGTGCAGGTCCCAATGCATGATCTAGAGCATTTATAAAAACTCCTGAGCTCACGTTTAGCCCAAAAGGTAAAACCTTAAATTGATAGCTTCTACCTGCATGTACAAATGCGGTGTACATTTTTTGATGGTTCGTCTAGAGCCACCTGCCAAAATGAACTTCTCAAATCAATATTTGTTAAGTATTTCATCCCCTCGAACTTTTGAATTAGCTCATCGATGTTTTCCGGGTGAGTTCGCACGGGCATGATAATCTTATTTATCTGCCGTGCGTCTAGCACGAGACGAACTTTTCCTCCATTTTTCGAGACAACATGAAGCGGACTACAGTATGGACTCGTCGAAGGTTCGATCAGATCCCATTCAAGCATCTGGTGGATTTCCGCATCAACTGCCTGTCGTTGGTGCCACGGTACTGGATAAAAAAATACGGCAGAAAACTTGGTGTGGTATCACATCTAAATGGCATGTGTATCCCTTGATTACACCAGGTCTTTCTTGAAAGACTTCATGATATTCCTGTAGAAGATCATATAATTGCTTTCTTTGATGTTGTTGCAAATATTCAGGTTCTTGTACCTTTTCATATGCCATATCTTCAGGGTTTAAAACTGGTTGCAAATAATTAATTTGGTAATACCGTACAGGTTTGCTATGTATCCACTTTATTTGCAGCTTTCGTCCCTGACAATACTTTCCATGGGTACTATATTCCCTGAGAAGATTCAGTTGATGTTTCTGATCCATTATTGTAAAACTGGCACGGCCTAGAGAAAAATCGATATGCCAATTTCTCTCTCTAAATTCATCTATACCCAGGATACAGTCCTCAACCAATTTTTCTATCACAAGGAACGTGCAATTTATAGCTACATTTCCTATATCTAACTGGAGTTGAGTCTGCGCTTTAACCTGAGAAGACTTATGACCAGTAGGACCTACAATTCTACAACATTGAACGGGAAAAATCGGTGGATTTGCTTTCTGAAGTATTCTTTGAAATAACTTCTCAGAAATGACATTTACTGCTGCTCCTGTATCTAAAGTAACTTGCACAGTAATGCTTTCAATCGCCGCCTGAATTTTCGCAACAGGTACAGTGATATGTTCCTCTTGACAAGGCATCATATCCTGCTGAAGTTCTTCTATTAATAATCTCCCTTCATTGTACCGGAAAAATTTGACGCTCGAATTTTCGCCCCTGAAAACTTCCTCGACTGCACCGTCGTGGCTTCTGACAGTCGAGTTTAGTTTGACGATTGTCCATTATTAGTAGATGTCTGCTCCGTTACGTCGGTTATTATTGGTGGTTGATTTCTCCATTCATTTGCATTATCATTTGGTACCCAACCTGAAGTTTGTGGTTGGTTGTGATATTCATGGGTTGATTGCTGATATCGGCGTTTTTGCTGATAATTCCCTTCTTGATAGTATCCTTTCCTCTTCTTATTATTCTTCCTCCATTTCCTTTTATATGTTTGTTCACATTGTTGGTCATGATTACACTTGTCGGGATTTTCGTTACCAAATTTCACGTTTTTCTGGAAATAATTCACCTGTGGGTTTGGTGAATTGTGTGCAAAAGGTTTGTTTCCATACTGTTTGTTGTTACTATTGTATTTGTTAGGTTGGTAACTTGGTTGGTTATAGCGCATACGAGATTCTTCGAACAGAATGTCTATTGAATCCAATGTGGCTAGAAAATCTTCCACATGTTGTTCAGGCACATGTAGAAGTTTTTCCTTAACTTCAAGTGGAAGTTTGCCCTTTAATATTCGAATGATATCCTGCGTCGGGATTGGTTCATTCCAGTATTTACTTTTATTTATATACTTCTCGAAATACTTTCTTAAAGATCCATTTTTGAAAGAAAAAGGTTGTGGGTCAAAAACTTCCTTACGTAGTCTTTCTTGTACACCTTTATTGCAGTATTTGTGCAAGAAAGCGCGTTCAAATTGGTCATAATCTTGACACCAATCGGATGCTTCTGACGCCCACATCGATCCATCTCCATGTATGAATCCTGCAACGTACATAATTTTTTGTTGCTCAGTCCACATTCGCGGCAATATCCCTTTAAATTGCTTGATAAATACCACGGGATTGATCGACTTCCTTTCGGGAATAAATATCTGGAATTGACGATATTTAAGCATTTTTTCTTCATTCATAGCCACAGGTGTATTCTGGTGGCTACTACGCGGTGAATGATAATCTCGATAATTTGTTTCTGGTTGATTACGTAAATATGCACCAGTACATGGACATTGTTGCATGGATTCGGTTTCACTGGTTTCATCAGGAATAATGTCTGCTTTTGATAAACTGCAAGTAGTATGTGCCCCTCTAGTATTAACTAGACCCTGCTGGCATGCTTTTAATGTATTTTCTATCTTTGCTTTCCAAGCAGGAAATTCATCTCCTATATTCTCCTTAATCTCTTTAACTTCTGCTTTGAGTTGTTCTTGTGCAGCTTCGTTGTTAACTTGCACGTTAGAAACTGTTTCTTTCAAGGTTTTGTCAACATAATTTCGCACTGTCTCGGTTTGCTCTTTCGCCCAATCTTCAATGTCCTTAGAAAATGCGATCTTATGTTCATTGAAAAGTTTCTCTATGTGTTTCTCGCCTTCGAGACTGAGAGTGTCTATCCTCCGAGTAAGCTCAATGACAGCTTGCTCGTTATCGTGCTTAATTGTACTCACGTCTTGCGCAATAGTGTTCTGTACATGAATAACTTCCTGCACTTGATGATTTAGTGTATCTTGACGACATAAGATGTCTTTGTATTTGTTTGTTAATTCCTGATACTGTTGTTCTTGTGTAACTATGAGTTGTGCCTGACTGGTAATCAAGTGACTCTGCTTTGTTTCCAAACTCTGGAATTTTTCAGTAATCTTATCATTTATTTCTTTTAGTTTATTAGATTGCTCCTGAGCCAAATTAAATTGCCCACTCTCCAATGCCTGGAATCTACGATTCATGTCGTTTGCAAACGTGGATTGTGCCGTTGCAAGATTAGATTGCGTGTTTTCCAATGCTTTAATCCCTTGTGTTATGACAGTCAAACTTGACATCGGCTGGGATAACAAATCGGTATTCTCAGCAATTGGCGATTGCACTGGGCTTAATGAGGAGTGTACCGACACAATTTTCGGTACAGTCATTTCGTTTTCGCACGCGTCTGTGTCAGAGAGGAAATTCATGTTGTTTGTTGGTTGCTGCATATTTCTCTGGACTTCTTTCGACATATGAATGTCGGAACTAGCAACCGTTTGTGTCGACGGCGTGAGCGGATTAATTATTGCTGGTTGCTCAGCCGCAATCGACATATCGCTAACTACGGCGGTATTAAATTCTGTGGCACTAGTTGACGATGCATTCACACTATTTAATTCATTTTGTGGCATTGTGATGCGTGCTTGCTTACTGGCTTTGAACATAGATCTAGTTATCACCATGTAAATGGGCAATTGACAGTTTCTCCTCTAAATAAGTCCTACAAAAGTGACTATTAAACTTTTACACACGCAAAAAACGTTAATGTCCTAATGCTGTTAATGTACACTTTACAATGTGACACAAAAACAGTGCATAGATAACACATAAAATGTTGTCTTACTATATCTACTGAAATACTGGAATTCTAGTAAAAGTAATATAGCAACTATATTTATACTTAGAAAATTTCTACATGAGGGGTCACTACAATGCATAAATGCTCAAGAAAGCTAGTAATTCAAATGTTCTGGCCTTTTTGAAGTTTCTGCTCGGCTGCTGGGACGGCGCACTCGTTCTCTTCACAAGATACTCCCGCACGTTAGCGTTAGCATGAAACATACAAAGGACCATAATGTAGTTACTCTATAAGACTAGACATATATACACACAATGAAACATTACTTACTAAATTACTAACATATTTATATTGCAGGTTCACTATGAGTGTTGTATCAGGATCGTGTCCTATGTATTTACCCACAACAGTGAACATACAGTTACTCACACAAATAGAAAGACAATACTAGGTGGTGTGGGGAAACATTTCAGTATAATGGCCCTGTAGAGCTAAACAGTAATTAGCCTAGTAAGAAAAGGAGTCGTTATAAACTGCATTACATCCATTTCAGACATGTGAAATACGGATACAGATCTGCATCTATGCAGTCATTTAGTATGAGAGCACATACAGAGTGGTTAAAGAACTATGGAGTATCTGCATCCAGACTTCAACCAGTCATACCACTCCTTGTAATAGGACCTCCTATAAGATTTTACCATATCTCTCTCTTCCAGTACAGCGAAAAATAAATACCGTTTGTGTGTTGAAATCAAGCATATTACATATTTACATATTTCTTTAATGGAGCACGTGGCCAGTGATCGAAGTTACTTGCAAATACCTGTGTAAAATTCTATCGTCTATACTGGAGGAAGACCATAAACCACAATCAGTTACAACTAAGGGTTCCTTTGTTGTTCTTTCATAAGTAGTTTAATAAAACATTTCTTTTTTCAGCTGTAACACATCCGAGTAGTGTATTAGTACCTCTTTGTACACCACCATACATTTTGTTTTTCTACCATGACTTTGAGGTCTGTGTTATATGCTAAACAGACATTAACATGTTTTGATGCATTTACTGTCACAGAAAGCTCGACATCACATGGTGTAAACTATGCTGCTCCCACAACAGACGCAATGGTGGAAATAAAACACAGAGGCGATGTTTCTTATTGACAAAATTGTGGAAGAGTTTGCAGCATTGTGGAGCATTTCCAAACAGCTGCCTGCAGAAGGTGACCTGTATGGTTAATCTCATCTTCCACAGTGATAGGGTAGCAGATTCTTGGCATTCCTCTTTGAAGAGCTTTGTTTCCTCATTTGGCAGTCATGTACATGATCACTGTTCCAGTGTCAACCATCACTGGAAGGTGCTGTTCACGACATGTATGGGATAGTAGAAATAAGGAGAGGTACTGTTAACTTATTGATGAAAAAGAAATGTGGAGGCATTGTAACCTATGGATATAGGATGATTCTGCAGCATTGAGGAACTCATGCAAACAACTGCCTGAAAGTGATGACCTCTACATTTGGTTCCATGCTTCACGGTGACAAGAAGCAGATGTCCAGTGTTCCACCAAGTCTCTCTCCACCTAGGACAAGTGGTATCAGTCAGTCACTATGTGGATGCATGGAATGGAAAAGACACCATCGATATAGGATGATTTACTATAATAATCTCCACAGTCAATAGCATGATCAATGATAGCAATGTTAACAAAGTCAATGACACAGCAGAATGCTTTCCAATTTCTGTAGCATCATTCCCTACTCTGCAAGTACCATATACTAGATTGCGAATTCAGTTAGATGACTGTGCAGTATGTCCATTCGTTCATATACACCAAAGTATACCAGACAGTGCCCTATACCGATGCAGCTAGGTTATCAACATATTTGTAGCACATCGATCTTGGTGTAGAATTTACGATTATGACTGGCCATCTTTCCCTACGTGTATGGGAGTCACAGATTATTCTCAAATTCGTGGGATAAAGTCAGAGATTGAAAGATCCCCCCCACATTGTCCTTGACCAACCGTCCCTGCTATGGCCGCCGGTTTAATCTGCAACTGACCAGAAATAGCAGGGTACTGTACCCACTGGATTCCACATCTCGTGAAGGAACGGAGCGAGCTTTGTCCATAGCTGCTTTTCAGCGAAGACCAATCTTACCCACAGCACCAGTTCAAGTGCACAAGATCCCTCCTGATGCATGCATGTTCAGGACGTTAACATCCCTCATCGATGTGTAGTAGACGTGAGAGTGTTGTGGTGATGTAAAAGACTATTAAGAAGAAACACGTGATTTATACAAAATGGAGTTCCAGCAGATGGTGTTTGAAACATTTTACATAAGTAACTGTGCTATCAAACTCCGCTGCAGAGTGAAAATCTCATTCTGGGAACTGTGCTATCAATTTGGAGTACCATTCCAATGCCTGTAGTCTGTCGTGCAAGAAATGATCATTGAGCATAAACACATTCTATACTGTATTATTAAAGTCATATAGCTTCCAAGGTATCAGTCACGCAGGATGCAACACTCTTAATACTTTATTGCAGGACATATATATCCAACATCGGACATGTAATCACCCTGCAAGTTTCCTATTCCAATCGCTATGGTGACAAACTATATAATGGTAAAACTACTTCTCTCTGCACTATTCTGGTGCCCTAGGAAGTGACCGAGCTGTTCCTCACTATGCAGGAATAGTCAGCATATATCTGCCACTCTAAACGGTTATACACCCACTAGAAGGAAGTTGGGAGTCTGCTGTTCTCTTAGAAAATTGATGGATTTTATATGTCTTTTAATGTCAGAAACATATATACCCTCAATCACACTAACTACTTCAGTGGTGCTTATTATTTGGATTATTTATGTTGCTCTGCATGTCTGAATTCAGTTTTAACCCTCCCCCCCGAACCCTCGCCATAATCCCTCCCCACCCCCCGTAAACGACATGGATTTTTGTAACACATTTTCCAACAAAAGATATATAAGCACCTTCTTTACTCAAATATAATGCGCCACTGAATGTAATGTGCACCACAATTTTCAAAAATTAAATCACTAAAAAAAGGAATTTTGACACATCACTGGTAGGTTTTTTTTGTATTCTTGAAATTTATTTTACTATGCTAACTTTATTTCAAACAATAGTTAATGTATACATGAACTATAAAAAACGACCATAATTCATTTTTAAGTTACTCATTATGGTAAAAAGTGACATTTTTATTGTTAAAAAAGAACGCCTGATTTGATTATCTACATGACATACGAAGAAACATACTGAAAGTTGCAGGCATTACTGATTGTTATTTACTAATGTCGTCATTACTGGAATCCTCAGAAGAGTTTACATCTGACATAGATTCATTTCCTCCTTCTCAGACAACCTTGGTGTCGTTCCAAAGCACATCTTCACTGACATCTCAGAGTATTTGAAATACAGCATTTCTTGAATGATTTTACAATCATTGGTGCTTCGATACGTTTCCAGGCAGCCAAAACCCTTCTGCACAGTATTGTAGGGTGCAGCATGTTTAATTTTTCCTGTCAGAGTCAGTTCACGATTTGGTTCGCAAAACCATTTTTTGTATTGTTCCTGAACATAACCTTAGAAAGGGTGAAAGGTTTATTTACACAAATGTTCAGGGGTTGTATTACAGAAGTAATTCCTCCTGGAATAATAACAAGGTCACTGGGTAGGCTCTGGATCTTCTTTTTTGAGTTGTCAGTGAGATGAACACGAAACCCATCAAGACAAATCATTAATGGTTGCTTGGACAGAATTCCCACACATTTTGGAGCCAGTCATGCATAAAAGTTTCAGTCATCCATCCCTTTCCTTGACTCCGAACAATGACGTCATCAGGAAGTAGCTTTTTATTTTTTGGAGTCTTGGAGGTTGTTTTTCTTTTGAAGATTAAAAAAGGGGCAAGTTTGTTCCCATATATAGTGATTGCCAGCATTACTGTTACGCGCTGTTTTTCACACCCAGATGTTTTGATGGTAATTTCTTTTGTACCCTTCTCATCAATCATGTAAATTCATGGCATACGAAACCAAATTGGAGTCTTATCAACGTTGCCCCTATGGGCCATCGAAAAATTCTTCTCGTTCCAAAGTGTGATGACATACTGCTGAAATTCTTGAAGTTTGTCCTCAAAATCCTGTGGAAGCTTTTGGTATATTGTATGACGTCACAGAGACAAGACCACTCATTTCATAAAGTGATCAACCGATCCCCGGCTAGCCTTAAACTCTTACTTCAGTATGTTAAGGGATGCAGACCTTCATTGGGATACATATTTTTTCTCTTGTTTAACATAGCGCCTGTATGTAATACCGTATTTACGCGAATCTAGTGATCTCTTCGTCAATTTTGCTCATAAAACTAACAGAAATCGACTTTATTCTCATGGCATCGTGATTGTTTTTTTTTTATTATTATTATTATACAGTTCTCTAGAGGCAAGTTACAGAGCAAAAAAGTCATATGTCTCGATGTATAAGGATTTGTTTTCGATCTATCAGTGAAATCTTAATGACGCTAAAAGTGAGTTAAGGAGCAAAAAATGTCAAGTGTAAGCATGCATACAGCTTTCAGTTTTCGATGTGTTGGTGGAATCTTAAAAGGATCTCTACTAGGCGATGTTAGGGGGTTCTATTACAATGACTGCTTTCATGAATTGTTTCGTAAACGTCAGTCTGAAGTAACAATGCATTCGTAAAATGGTACCTGTCATAGTGTGCAAATAGCTTGTTGTCGTCAGACATGAAATAATTTTGCATCTTCTGACATGTGAGTAAATGGCGTGAAAGGCTGTATTCTGTATTGTTACTTCACATGTCTGAAATCATTGTAATACACATGTGGATCACAATCTACTTACAGACACTGACTTTAACGTGGGACACCCTCTCAATCCATGTAATTTTGTTCATCAAAGCTGAAAGGTATTTCTTCACATAGATGGTTTTTTTTGGAGTTTAAATTCTCGTTGTCACTTTTCTCTGATTACAGTTTCAAAACTGTGGATACATTCTGCAGTGATCGGCAACTTTCACATCAAAATAGTGGAATTTTATTTTTTCGATTTTATGCAGAGTGTACGTGTGTAGGAGGTGTATGATAAGTTAGTACATCTCACAGGTAATATAGGACTGACCTCTGCAGTTTGATATATGTATTCAGTGACAGTGCTGTAGTTTTTTCTTTCGCTTTGTTGGCTGTTGCAAAATGACGAGAAGTGGGGCATAGAAAGTGATGGAAATTGTTTCCTGCAGTTGATCATAAAACGAAAAGAAAATGTACTGCGCCTATTTACATGGAAACGGGACACTTATCATCAAAATTGTGTTTTATTTCTTTTTTAACACATGCTCGCTTACAGCACGTGTTTTGACATTAAATACGAGTGTTCTTTATCGTGGACGGGCATGTACTTATGGGTGAGGCTGCTGGCGTTATGGTGTGGAGTGGGGGTGGTGCAGAGCGGCTGCTTTTTAGACAAACAAGGTGTGTTTGAGGTGACGATAATTTATCTCGCTTTGTTCAGTGGGGCCACTGACTTTGCGGCTTATTGTGTATGCTGGCATCATTAGCACAGACTGACTGCCTTGACCATACAAACACGTCCTTGCCAGGGATGTATTTGACTGAAGACTCTGCCCCGAGATACATCAGGGGGGGGGGGGGGTTGTATGCAGTCGGCACAGGCAGTGTGCAGATTGGCTCTGAGCACTATAGGGCTTAACTTCTGAGGTCATCAGTCCCCTAGAACTTAGAACTACTTAAACCTAACTAACCTAAGGACATTACACACATCCATGCCCGAGGCATGCCCGAACCTGCGACCGTAGAGGTCGCGCGGTTCCAGACTGAAGCGCCTAGAACCGCTAGCCCACTGCGGCCGGCCAGTGTGCAGAGTCAGTAGCAGCTGCCTATTTGAGAAAGTGATCTGGAGATTTCTCCAGAACTTCTTTGATGTTTCAATCTTTCCTAGAAATATATTTAACATATTGCAGGAAGCATCCATCTTTGACTGACTACCGTAGTCTGTAATTGGTATATCACAGCTATCAGTTGAATCTTTTTGAGGATCTTCAACAACAAGCTATAAGAAACCTGTATCCCTACCTACAGTCGGGAGATGTAGGGATGAGGATTGGTAGGAAGAGTAGGTAAGAGTGGCTCTAAGTTGGGAAGTTTGTGACAGCACATCGATGAGAACACATGTGTGGCTGCCGCCCCTCTCTCCTGGTGAAGTCTTTTGTGATCACAAGTTTCCTCCATCCCTGGTACGTGTGTTGCTTTATGACCCATTGATTAAGAGTGTTGTTTCAAAACAACTTTGATATTTAATTGGGACAGTGAAACATCTCCCTTCAGCTTTGTTAGTGTGTTGGCTTTCCTGATATTCAATTACCTGAGCTTCAGTGGAAGGCATCTGCAGAGAACTCTGACGTCAAGTGATGATTGACACAGTCCTCAGCTGTATGCTATTTTAGACTTTCCTTTTGTAGCGCTATGCATATAGTTGTGTAATTAGAATCGATGTTTATGATTAATTATGCAATTAGGACCGATCTTTACTTCTGTTTCCCAACCAAGACAAATAACGTACACTAACCTACTCTGTATTCTGCATCTGAACAGTTTCCACGTGTTTGGGGTGGAGAGAGTGCGCACTTGTCTTTCCATTCAGAAGGGCAGGGTTTTGAGTCCCTGAAAGGGCACCGCCATTGTTATTTACCTGTCAGATCTCAGATAGGGGATAGGGTGGGGTAGTGTCACATCAGCACAGCCCTGGAACAAAGAAATTCCCCTTCATCTTTAAAATTACCGCGAAAATTCGAAATTACCGCCAAAGTTCGAAATACACATACAAGTACAGCCTATCGAAGTAATTGATCAAGTAGTTTTTGAGATTTTTTAATAATAAAGTAATTTTGATCATTCTCACATAGAGAACAGAAGTTTTTATTGAGTACATTGTCGCTTTGTGATCCAGTTCTTTTCATGTAAGTATTTTGCTGTAACAAAGTTTTACTGAAGCTTAAATTCTTGCTAAAGAAAATTCATTTACATAAAGTGGTGCTTAAAATCAGCGAGAGCCTACACATGTTTGTGCTCACAAATCTTGAAGAGCAAACAATAGATTGGCTTGTAATTTTGGCACAACGTTGCATTTAAATATGTTTTTAAACACCTATTTATGTAATATATTTATTAGAGAAATACACTCCTGGAAATGGAAAAAAGAACACATTGACACCGGTGTGTCAGACCCACCATACTTGCTCCTCACACTGCGAGAGGGCTGTACAAGCAATGATCTCACACACGGCACAGCGCACACACCAGGAACCGCGGTGTTGGCCGTCGAATGGCGCTAGCTGCGCAGCATTTGTGCACCGCCGCCGTCAGTGTCAGCCAGTTTGCCGTGGCATACGGAGCTCCATCGCAGTCTTTAACACTGGTAGCATGCCGCGACAGCGTGGACGTGAACCGTATGTGCAGTTGACGGACTTTGAGCGAGGGCGTATAGTGGGCATGCGGAAGGCCGGGTGGACGTACCGCCGAATTGCTCAACACGTGGGGCGTGAGGTCTCCACAGTACATCGATGTTGTCGCCAGTGGTCGGCGGAAGGTGCACGTGCCCGTCGACCTGGGACCGGACCGCAGCGACGCACGGATGCACGCCAAGACCGTAGGATCCTACGCAGTGCCGTAGGGGACCGCACCGCCACTTCCCAGCAAATTAGGGACACTGTTGCTCCTGGGGTATCGGCGAGGACCATTCGCAACCATCTCCATGAAGCTGGGCTACGGTCCCGCACACCGTTAGGCCGTCTTCCGCTCACGCCCCAACATCGTGCAGCCCGCCTCCAGTGGTGTCGCGACAGGCGTGAATGGAGGGACGAATGGAGACGTGTCGTCTTCAGCGATGAGAGTCGCTTCTGCCTTGGTGCCAATGATGGTCGTATGCGTGTTTGGCGCCGTGCAGGTGAGCGCCACAATCAGGACTGCATACGACCGAGGCACACAGGGCCAACACCCGGCATCATGGTGTGGGGAGCGATCTCCTACACTGGCCGTACACCACTGGTGATCGTCGAGGGGACACTGAATAGTGCACGGTACATCCAAACCGTCATCGAACCCATCGTTCTACCATTCCTAGACCGGCAAGGGAACTTGCTGTTCCAACAGGACAATGCACGTCCGCATGTATCCCGTGCCACCCAACGTGCTCTAGAAGGTGTAAGTCAAGTACCCTGGCCAGCAAGATCTCCGGATCTGTCCCCCATTGAGCATGTTTGGGACTGGATGAAGCGTCGTCTCACGCGGTCTGCACGTCCAGCTCGAACGCTGGTCCAACTGAGGCGCCAGGTGGAAATGGCATGGCAAGCCGTTCCACAGGACTACATCCAGCATCTCTACGATCGTCTCCATGGGAGAATAGCAGCCTGCATTGCTGCGAAAGGTGGATATACACTGTACTAGTGCCGACATTGTGCATGCTCCGTTGCCTGTGTCTATGTGCCTGTGGTTCTGTCAGTGTGATCATGTGATGTATCTGACCCCAGGAATGTGTCAATAAAGTTTCCCCTTCCTGGGACAATGAATTCACGGTGTTCTTATTTCGATTTCCAGGAGTGTAAATATGTTCTATGTAAAGGGAAAATCAAAGATGGCTGTTCACAGCATATGAATGAATCAGAACGCGAGCACGCATTATTCTGTGCAGTTGGCTGAAGTCAGTTTATGGGATGGAGTTCCATACCTGTTGCACTTTGTCCATCATCACATGGGCTGTCAGTGGTATTTGTGAGGTGTCCGATGACGTCCTATATGTCCTAGATTGGAGACAGATCTGGTGAACTAGCATACCAAGGCAACGTATTGACACTCTACAGAGTGCTCTGCAGAGAGCATTTTGGGTTCCAACAGCGGTGCGTTTCCTGTTGGGAAACAACTCCTTGGATGCTATTCGCGAATGGCAGTGCAACAGGTCGAATCACGACACTAAGATACAGTTTTGCAGCCATGATGCGGGGGAAGCCATGAGAGTGCTCCTGGTGTTATACGAAATCGAACTCCACACCACAACTCCAATGTAGGACCAGTGTGTCTAGCACACAGACATGTTGTTTGCGGGGCTCCTTCTAATCAACACACGGCCATCACTTACTACAAGCAGAACCAGCTTTCATCAGAAAATACAACAGACCTCCAGCCTCCCCTCCAGTGTGCTTTCGCTTGAGCAGACTTAAGTCGCAAATGGAAGTGGTTTGGAGTCAGTGGGATTCACACCACATGGCGTCTGGCTCGCAGCTGTTCTTGAAGTAATCGATTTCTAACATTTCGTTGTGTCGCTATGGTGCCAAAAGCTGCTCAGATTGCTGCTGCACATGGAGTACGATGTGCCAGAGCCATACACCGAACACAGTGGTCTTTCCTCTTGGTAGTGCCACGTGACCATCTGCAGCTTTGTCTTACCGTGACTGTAGATTCTCTTGACCACCACTGCCAGCAATCAATTAAGTGGTTACATTCCTGTCAATTGTTTCTGCGATATCGCAAAAGGTACATCCAGCTTCTCGTAGCCCTATTGCACGACCTTGTTCAAACTCAGCGAGGTGTTGATAATGGAAACTTTATCTACTTAAAGCCGTACTTGACTAACATCAAATTACTACATTCAACGTCAAAGGTAACCAACGCTCTCGACCATTTGCAAACAAACCCCCATAACTTTTTAGTATTATTTCAATCCAAGCTTTTTAATTAGTGACGAAGTGTGTAAAATGACAACAAATTCATACCTCAGGATTACACTACTGGAAATTAAAACTGCTACACCAAGAAGAAATGCAGATGATAAACGGGTATTCATTGTACAGATATATTATACTAGAACTGACATCTGATTACATTTTCACGCAATTTGGGTGCATAGTTCCTGAGAACAACCACCTCTACCCGTAATAACGGCCTTGATACGCCTGGGCATTGAGTCAAACAGAGCTTGGATGGCGTGCACAGGTACAGCTGCCCGTGCAGCTTCAACACGATACCACAGTTCATCAAGAGTAGAAACTGGCGTATTGTGACGAGCCAGTTGCTCAACCACCATTGACCAGACGTTTTCAATTGGTGAGAGATCTGGAGAATGTGCTGCCCAGGGCAGCAGTCGAAAATTTTCTGTATCCAGAAAGGCACGTACAGGACCTGCAACATGCGGCCGTGCATTATCTTGCTGAAATGTATGGTTTCACATGGATCGAATGAAGGATAGAGCCACGGGTCGTAACACATCTGAAATGTTACGTCCACTGTTCGAAGTGGCGTCAGTGCGAACAAGAGGTGACCGAGACGCGTAGCCAATGCCACCCCATACTATCACGCCGGATGATGACGAATACACGCTTCCAATGTGCGTTCACCGCGATGTCGCCAAACACGGATGCGACCATCATGATGCTGTGAACAGAACCTGGATTCATCCGAAAAAAATGACGTTTTGCCATTCGTGCACCCAGGTTCGTCGTTGAGTACACCATCGCAGGCGCTCCTGTCTGTGATGCAGCGTCAAGGGTAACCGCAGCCATGTTCTCCGAGCTGATGGAGCCTGCTCCTGCAAACGTCGTCGAACAGTTCGTGCATGGTTGCTGTCTCGCAAACGTCCCCATCTGCTGACTCAGGGATCGAGACGTGGCTGCACGATCCGTTACAGCCATGCGGATAAGATGCCTTTCATCTCGACTGCTAGTGATACGAGGCCGTTGGGATCCAGCACGGCGTTCCGTATTACCCTCCTGAACCTACTGATTCCATATTCTGCTAACAGTCATTCTTTCTCGACCAACGAGAGCAGCAATGTCGCGATACGATAAACCGCAATCGCGGTAGGCTACAATCCGACCATTATCAAAGTCGGAAACGTGATGGTGCGCATTTCTCCTCCTTACACGAGGCATCAAAACAACGTTTCAGCAGGCAACGCCGGTCAACTGCTGTTTGTGTACGAGAAATCGGTTGGAAACTTTCTCATGTCAGCACGTTGTATGTGTCACCACCAGCGCCAACCATGTGTGAATGCTCTGAAAAGCTAATCATTTGCATATCACAGCAGCTTCTTCCGTCGGTTAAATTTCGCGTCCGTAGCACGTCATCTTCTTGGTGTAGCAATTTTAATGGCCTGTAGTGTACTACAATGACTGTTGATTGTCGACCACGTGTCTTACATTTTATTTGTTTTTTCAGTTAATATCACTCCGTTAAACAGTTCAGTTTAATGGTAGTGTTTTTTCCTGACGGAAAGCTAAATTCTGCATCCCCGGTCGCCCCAGTTTTCTGTCTCTCCTACCATTAGCTCGAATTAGGCCTCATCAGCACTGTGTCCCTGAAAGTGATTGCCAGACCGTACTCCAAGCAGCAATTTCGCATTCATTCTGCGGCTCTCCAGTGCTGTTAATGTTTAGCAAATAACGATGTCAACTTTTCACGGTTTTTAGAGACCCGTGTTTGGCCTACTTGCACTGTTTCAAGCTTAATAAAGGCTGTCGGCTGCTTATTGCAAAGCACGTGGTGGTTATAGGGATTGGATCCTCCACTACACTCACTATGGCATACAAAGCACTGCTTAATGTTAACACTGTCTACGTCTGATATCGTTTCGATATCTTGATTATATCTGCCAGTCCTCAGCCGAAGATTCCAGCTTAGGAAACAGTAGTTTGTGCCTCCCCATGTATTATCCTCTAGTAATAAATACTAAGTGTTCTCTTGTTTTCCGTACTGTCGCCATGTTCTGATGAAGTGAATTTACTTTGCTTTAATTCTGAACTGAATACTGAATGGTTACTGGATTGTAATTCCAGTAGATGTTAATTACTTTTTTTAGTATGGAATCTCGCTTTCTGATTCATTCATATGCTATGAAGCAGCCGTCTTTGATTTTAAGCATCACTTTATGTAAATGATTTCCTTTACCAATAATTTAAGTTTTAGGACAACTTTGAAGTTAATACAGCAAAATACTTTCGTGAAAACGGACTGGATCACAAAGCGAGCAATGTATTCAATAAAAACTTCCATTCTCTGTGTGGGAATGATCAAAATTACTTCAGCAGGCTTTGTATAGTTGCTTTCTAGTCTTTTAGATTACGAAGCAGAATGGTTTAGGAAAAAAAATTCTTCTGGTATTTCTGAAATTGTCTAGAAACTGAGAGGGTGAAATAGTTTAGATTGTAATTAACACTGTCTTTAAGACACAAAACATAATGTAATAGAAAATCGCGTTAAGCTCCTGTGCAGTTATAATCTTTAAGATAATGAAATGGAAAATCTTGACCAGTCATGTTTCGACATACATTGTTGCGTGCGTCGTTTAGATCTGTGGTGGACAAACCAAGATTGCACGCCTTCTTGACGTACGTGATACGTCAATTACTCGTCGACCGCTATGACGCCTTTCAGAACCGTCGTTGCTTTGACGGCCTTAGCTCCAGAACTTTGCAGCGTGGCATGCGTGGAAACTCTTGCATCTGCGTTTTACAAATTTCAGAGACGATTTAATTACTTACACATTAACGCCAAACCACTTTATAATTCTTAAAAGCACTTTCAACCACAAAATGAATTTTTGCGTCACCCACCATAGACAACACGGCTTGTCGGCTCCAAGCCTCGCTGTCTCCCCTCTACCCCTTGCTACTGCACACGACAATACTGCGCGTCCCAGATGCGCAGCCAATCACAACTTGCGACTTTCCTTTTCACGAATTTTCAATTCAAGTACTTACTTTATAAACCCTGAGAATTGTTCCATAAAATACATTTACATTAACTAATTCATATTCAGGAACTCGTTACTTTCCTGAGCTACATAGATATCTGCTTTCCATTTACGTGTAGGTGAGTATCGAAAGTTATCGATCGTTCACAACATATTGAAAACATTTATAGAAACAATTTTAATATTATTACATTTTATTGTCAAGTATATTTGTTCCGTTACATGGTGAGTGCGGATTTAAAGCAAACTTGAATACCATCCTCATAGTGGAGTTATTAGCGCCACTCTTACGCGACTGAAGAGGATTTTGAATAGGAATCGTGTTGCAGATGATTAAAAACGCCCACCAACTTTGGTTTTTGCTGTACAACTCCTTCTTGGTGCTGTGTTTTTTTCCGTCAGTGTAGATCCGTTTGAAAAAGTTAGCTATTTGTCTCATACCACCCAACTTAGCTACTGCCCATTGTGCCCAACTGACACTGCACGTTAAAACGTGGCGGAAACAGAAATCCGAAAGATTGAGCGGAATTTCAATATACACTACTGGCCATTGAAATTGCTACACCACGAAGATGACGTGCTACAGACGCGAAATATAACCGACAGGAAGAAGATGCTGTGATATGCAAATGATTAGCTTTTCAGAGCATTCACACAAGGTTGGCGCCGGTGGCGATACCTACAACGTGCTGACATGAGGAAAGTTTCCAACCGGTTTCTCATACACAAACAGCAGTTGACCGGCGTTGCCTGGTGAGACGTTGTTGAGATGCCTCGTGTAAGGAGGATAAATGCGTACCATCACGTTCCCGGCTTTGGTAATGTTCGGATTGAAGCCTATCGCGATTGCGGTTTATCGTTTCGCGACATTGCTTCTCGCGTTGGTCGAGATCCAATGACTATTAGCAGAATATGGAATCGGTGGGTTCAGGAGGGTAATACGGAACGCCTTGCTGGATCCCAACGGTCTCATATCACTAGCAGTCGAGATGACAGGCATCTTATCCGCATGGCTGTAACGAATCGTGCAGCCACGTCTCGATCCCTGAGTCAACAGATGGGGAAGTTTGCAAGACGACAACAATCTGCACGAACAGTTCGACGACGTTTGCAGGAGCATGGACTATCAGCTCGGAGACCATGGCTGCGGTTACCCTTGACACTGCATCACAGACAGGAGTGCCTGCGATGATGTACTCAACGACGAATCTGGGTGCACGAATGGCAAAACATTTTCTCGGATGAATCCAGTTTCTGTTTGCAGCATCGTGATGCTCGCATCCGTGTTTGGCGACATGACGGTGAACGTACATTGGAAGCCTGTATTGCCGGCCGAAGTGGCCGTGCGGTTCTAGGCGCTGCAGTATGGAACCGCGAGACCGCTACGGTCGCAGGTTCGAATCCTGCCTCGGGCATGGATGTGTGTGATGTCCTTAGGTTGGTTAGGTTTAACTAGTTCTAAGTTCTAGGGGACTAATGACCTCAGAAGTTGAGCCCCGTAGTGCTCAGAGCCATTTTTGACGCATGTTTTCGTCATCGCCATACTGGTGTATCACGCGGCGTGATGGTATGGTGTGCCATTGGTTACAAGTCTCAGTCACCTCTTGCTCGCACTGAGGCACTTTGAACAGCGGACGTTACATTTCAAATACGTGACGACTGCTGGCTCTACCCTTCATTCGATCCCTGCGAATCCCTACATTTCAGCAGGATAGTGCACGACCGTATGCTGCAGGTCCTGTACTGGTGTTTCTGGATACAGAAAATGTTCGATTGCTACCTTGGCCAGCAAATTTTCCAAATCTCTCACCAACTGAAAACGTTTGGTCAATGGTGACTAAGCAACTGGCTCGTCACAATACGCTAGTCACTAGTCTTGATGAACTGTGGTATCTTGTTGAACCTGCATGGGCGGCTGTGCCTGTATACGCCATCCAAGCTCTGTTTGACTCAATGCCCAGGCTTATCAAGGCCATTATTACGGCCAGAGGTGGTTATTCTGGGTACTGATTTCTCAGGATCTATGCACCCAGATTGCGTGAAAATGTAATCACATGTCAGTTGTTGTATAATATATTTGTCCAATGAATACCCGTTTATCATCTGCATTTCTTCATGGTGTAGCAATTTTAATGGCCAATAGTGTATATATATATATTTGTGTGTGTGTGTGTGTGTGTGTGTGTGTGTGTGTGTGTGTGAGCCAAGGCATTATGATCACCCACTTAAACGTATGTTAGTCCACCTCTAGAACGCATTTCAGCAGTGATTCTGCGTGTCACAAATCCGAAAAGTACTTGATAGGTTTCCAGTGGTTTTTGGCATCAGATACCTATCCACAGTTCACACACTTCCCGTACTTTACGAGCGATGGGTTTGTGGGCGCAGGGCAGGCGCCCGGTAGCGTTCCAGTTGGGTTTCATCTCATCCTGAGAAGCCGAATTTGAAGGCCAAGATATCAACGTGAGATGACAATCATGCTCCTCAAACCATTGCAGCACGATTATGACCTTGTGGCAGGCCCAGTTATCTTGCTCGAAGATGCCATCGCTGGTGGGGAAGACATCAAGCATTAGGGGTTATAGGTGGTGGCTAAAAATTTTCACATAGTCCACAGCTGTCATAGAGCCTTCGATTACCACCGTATGTCTCATAGACGCTCAGGTGAAAGTCCCCCATAACTTAACACTGTTTCCACGGGCCTGTATCCGTGACGTGCTGTATGTTCCGAGCATCCGTCCACCTGGACGGCAGCGTATCTGGACACGACCATCGACAGTTTAACAGTAAACAGGATTCATCCGACCCGGGCGACAGGATTCCATGAATCCGTGGTCCAATCTTGATGATCAGGTGCCCACTGTAATCATAACTGACGATGTTGGGTAACGTGGGAACATGCCGGGGCCCTCTGTTGCGGAACTCCATCTTCAACACTGTGCGCTGAACGACGTGCTCCACAACACTTGTGCTTGCGCCAATACTGTACTCTGTTGGAAGATCTGTCTATCCTGCTTTAGAGAGCGGGCAAGCCTCCGATCTCCGTGTTCTGTGAAGAGGCACGGGCGACCGACACCCTGTCGCCTACTCGTGATTCCACCATACCTCAACCACTTTCCATAGACGTTCACGGCATTAGCACGCGAGCAGCCGACCATCTTTGTGGTTCCCGAGATGCTCACTGCCAGGCACTGGAGCGCAACAATCTGGTTTCTGTTAAATCCGCTTAAATTGGCGGATTGCCGCAATTGCGTCGCAAGCCCACAGGGACACTTAGGCAGCTTGGCAGCATACAACCTCGCATTGGACAGTAGTCATACTGTTTTGACTCTCTCTCTCTCTCTCTCTCTCTCTCTCTCTCTATATATATATATATATATATATATGGCTCTGAGCACTATGGGACTTAACATCTGAGGTCATCAGTCCTCTAGAACTTAGAACTACTTAAACCTAACTAACCTAAGGGCATCACACCATCACACACATCCATGTCCGAGGCACGATTCGAACCTGCGACCGTAGCGGTCACGTAGTTCCAGACTGAAGCGCCTAGAACCGCTTGGCCACTGCGGCCGGCTTTCGCTCTTTCTCTCTCTCTCTCTCTCTCTCTCTCTCTCTCTCGCTATATATATATATATATATATATATATATATATATATATATATATATATATATATATATACGAAAATCATGTTCTGAGTACACTATGCATAGGCGAAAATTAAAATTTATGCACGGACTCGAATCTGTATTTTCCTTTTGACGCGAGCAGTCGCCTTGACCGCCTCAACCACTCAAGTATGATCCCCGGAGCCACCCAAACTCGGCTTTTGTCGACCACACATACTCGCACAGATACTATGAGTGCTATCCAGGAACAGACGCATGTCGAAGCCCAGTTATTAGACATGAAATACTGAAAAGTGTTGTTCTAATGTACTTTGCAATGTCCTTCAGGCATACGATCTTCTGCTTACCTTTAAAAGTATAGCCAGTGCTGAAAATTACACCGTTCCCAACTTCGACAATCAAAAACTAATAAATTTTGCCGGTCGGGGTGGCCGTGCGATTCTAGGCGCTACAGTCTGGAACCGCGCGACCGTTACAGTCGTATTGTAGTTCTAAGTTCTAGGGGACTGATGACCTCAGAAGTTATGTTCCATAGTGCTCAGAGCCATTTGAACTAACAACTTTTACTTGTGCCACAGACTCAACAGCTATATCGCTCAGGTTGTAGTAAATGACGGAGTGATGTCTGCGTTTTGTTCCAAGCATTGGATGCTTCCGCTGTTTTTCGACAAACCTGACGAACCACGTGGCGCATGCTGCCTGACGAGCAGCTGTTCCCCAACTGTAAAAATAAACCTGGCAGGTCATTCCTAAGACGTACAGGACATAATGACGATGACGTAGAACAGTTGGATGCTTTGTAGGGCGCAAAGTGTTTCTTCGGAATGTGTCAAAGGTAAGCAGGCAGAGTAGGCAAGGAACGGGTGCCGCGATCTAGTGCTGTCTGCGGCGCCCCGTCACCTGGAGACACCAGGCTTCACACGCCTGTAAAGCAATCCTCGCGCTGCTCCTATTTGTACAGGATGCGCCGGACAAGTGTTTGCCCGTAATGGCGCAGTGAGACGCCTCTGCCGGCAACGCGACACTTGCATAGGACGCGAGCAAATGTTTGCGCGACAAGTGCGCACCAGAGACAGCCAATTAATTACCGCAGCTCTGCTCTGCCCAAGTGCGTTTCACTCGCAATCGACGAGGAAAAGCTGGACCGTTGTGCCATTCTGCTCTCTCTGTCCACTCAGAGTTCGTTTGTGCGATAGGCACAGTGGCCCTCTCCACAAAGGGTCGTCAGGAGTGTAAGTATTTCGAGTTCCGTTTTCAGTGTTCGAAACAGTTTGTAGAGATATTCTGAGAGGGATTGGTGAAGGAGACTATGGAAAAGAGAATTTCGCTTTCATGGAAAATATTAGCGAGTTAACGAACCCCTACGAGACAATAACATTCATTTTATGATCAAAAGTATCCGAACGCCCCCTACCTAAAGCGGAATTGACCTTCAATGTCACAAGAGGCGGGCCCGCCGGTACAAAAGGAGGCGAGGAATATTGTGTGGTCAGCAGAGAAGCAGTAACAGAGAAATACGACGGTCAGGAAGATTAGTCGTTGGCTGACACTGGAGTAACAAACCTGTCAGAGACTTTCCAGTCCTTCTAAGGCTGACCAAGTCTGCTGTTGATGGCATGATTGTGAAGTGAAAGCGCGAAGGAACAACCACTACTAACTCAAGGCGTGAAAGACTTCATGTATTGATGGATAGGGACCGTTTTAAAAATGTCGCATGAAATCACTGGAAGGAATCGCTCATCAGTTAGAATGTTGCATCAGCATTCCAGCTAGCTCAGTGACTGCGCGTAGGGGTTTAAAGAGAATGGCGAACAATTGTCGGGCAGTTCCACATAAGCCACACATTTCTGTATTAATACGAAGATGGTATCTGTTCTTTCGGATATGTCCGAAAGAAGAGACATCATTGGTGATCTTACAGCTCTCGAAGAATGAAATTACACAACTGGCCATTAAAATTGCTACACCACGAAGATGACGTGCTACAAACGCGAAATTTAACCGACAGGAAGAAGATGTTGTGATATGCAAATGATTAGCTTTTCATTGTATTCACACGAGGTTGGCGCCAGTGGCGACACCTACAACGAGCTGACATGAGGAAAGTTTCCAACCGATTTCTCATACACAAACAGCAGTTGACCGGCGTTGCCTGGTGAAACGTTGTTGAGATGCCTCGTGTAAGGAGGAGAAACGCGTGCCATCACGTTTCGGACTTTGATAAAGGTCGGATTGTAGCCTATCGCGATTGCGGTTTCTCGTATCGCGACATTGCTGCTCGCGTTGGTCGAGATCCAATGACTGTTAGCAGAATATGGAATCGGTGGGTTCAGGAGGGTAATACCGAGCGCTGTGCTAGATTCCACAGCCCTCGTATCACTAGCAGTCGAGATGACAGGCATCTTATCCGCATGGCTGTAACGGATCGTGCAGGCACGTCTCGATCCCTGAGCCAACAGATGGTGACGTTTACAAGACGCCGGCCGAAGTGGTCGTGCGGTTAAAGGCGCTGCAGTCTGGAACCGCAAGACCGCTACGGTCGCAGGTTCGAATCCTGCCTCGGGCATGGATGTTTGTGATGTCCTTAGGTTAGTTAGGTTTAACTAGTTCTAAGTTCTAGGGGACTAATGACCTCAGCAGTTGAGTCCCATAGTGCTCAGAGCCATTTTTGTTTACAAGACAACAACCATCTCAAGGAACAGTTCGACGACGTTTGCAGCAGCTTGGACTGTCAGCTCGGAGACCACGGCTGCGGTTGCCCTTGACGCTGCATCACAGACAGGAGTGCCAATGACGAACATGGGTGCACGAATGGCAAAACGTCATTTTTTCGGATGAATCCAGTTTCTGTTTACAGCATCATGATGGTCACATCCGTGTTTGACGACATCGCGGTGAACGCACATTGGAAGCGTGTATTCGTCATCATCATACTGGCGTATCACCCGGCGTGATGGTATGGGGTGCCATTGGTTACACGTTTCGGACACCTCTCGTTCGCATTGACGGCACTTTGAACAATTGACGTTACATTTCAGATGTGTTACGACCCGTGGCTGTACCCTTCATTCGATCCCTGCGAAACCCTACATTTCAGCAAGATAATGCACGACCGAATGTTGCAGGTCCTGTACGGGCCTTTCTGGATACAGAAAATTTTCGACTGCTGCCTTGGCCAGCGCATTCTCCAGATCTCTCACCAATTGGAAACGTCTGGTCAATGGTGGCCATTCAACTGGCTCGTCACAATACGCCAGTCACTACTCTTGATGAACTGTGGTGTCGTGTTGAAGCTGCAGGGGCAGCTGCACCTGTACACGCCATCCAAGCTCTGTTTGACTCAATGAACAGGCGTATCAAGGCCGTTATTACGGCCAGAGTTGGTTGTTCTGGGTACTGATTTCTTAGAATCTATGCACCGAAATTGCGTGAAAATGTAATCACATGTCAGTTCTAGTATAATATATTTGTCCATTGAATACCCGTTTATCATCTGCATTTCTTCTTGGTGTAGCAATTTTAATGGTCAGTAGTGTACAATGAAATCCAGGCCATTAGCTGCTTACAGGCGTTGATAAATGTCAACCGGGACGGCAGACGGTCAATTCCACTTTTATTCCGTTTCATTCGCTCGGGACGGACTTTGCAAGACAGCCATTCAAGTTCGTCGTTGATGCGCTTTAACTCAGTTTTTTTCCCCTAAAAAAATTATAGCGGGCAGGTAACCCTCTGACCGAACACACTGAGCTACTGTGCCGGTGCTAAGCCACCGGGGACCCAGAGGACAGCGCGACTGCAGGGATTTATCTCTGGCACGCTCCCCATGAGACCCACATTCCCAACTTATTGTCCACAGCTGGCGAAGAGTTCTCGGGCTTCCAGCCGTTTGAAGACATCGCCACCCGGCTGGAAGCCCGAGAACTCTTCGCCAGCTGTATACGCCGCGAAAGCATACATTCACATTTTTTGTCCACACACTACATTTGTAGTGCCCCTGACCACTATACTCAATATTCGCGGCAGTCAATCTACCGATTCCCATAAGAGTTTGAGCAATGTGAGTGCATCCGCACTGAAGGAGATCATCTTCAAATAGATAAGGCTTACCGGCCAGTGATCTTCTTCAGGGCGGATGCACTCACAATGCTTAATCTCTTACGGGAATCGATAGACTGACAACCGCGAGTAATGTGTATAATGGGCAGGGGCAGTACAAAAGTAGTGTGTGGACAGCAAGTTGGAAATGTGGGTCTCACAGGGAGCGTGTCAGAGATAACCCCCTGCAGTCGCACTATCCTCTGAGTCCCCGATGGCTCAGTCGGATAGAGCGTCTGCCATGTAAGCAGGAAATCCCGGATTCGAGTCCCATTTTCAAGTGTCCCCGTTGATATTTATCGAAGCCTGTAAGCAGCTAATGGTCTTGCTTTCATTGTAATTTCACACATTTCTGTGGTCAATGCTAAGCGACGCTTGAGGTGGTGTAAAGAACAACGTCACTAGGCATTGAATAACTGGAAACGAATGATTTGGATTGATGAATCACGATATTACGTGTGGTAATCTGATGGAAGGGTCTGGGTTTGAGCTCCGCCTCGAGCGCCGAGCAGGAAGGTTATTGTTTATTTCACTTGCCGCAGCGTCGCTTGTGTCGAGTTTTCCTCGTTAGTGTTGTTCCGTCTGCCGAGTGAGTCGTAGCGCCTCCGCTCCACGTTTACTGTCTGTGTTCGCCTACTTGCAGTGGCGTCGAACACTCCGCTATGGCTACCATGGTTTCCACGTGTATTCCACGAAAAGGTACTGTGAGCTTTACTTTAGATAAAACACGCGACACGTGCACCCCGGGTCTCTAGAAATCCATGCTTGGCTTGTCGATACAATGCATGTGTGATCAAGTCCATATCGCTTATTTTGATGCAGATGAGTACGTCTTTTACGTGAAATTTATGGATCCCCTTCACGTTGAAAGATTACTGTCCCGACATGGTTCTCAATTCCCGTTCAAGCATCGTGATAATTCCGTTAGAATGGTGTCACTCGCAGATCGTGAAATCGAATATACCAATGATCGAGTGTTCAACCTCCCGCCGGAAGTTGATGATAACTTTGTAAAGGACATATTGACTCCTTATGGTAACATGAAAAACGTCCGTCGTGAACGCTGGTATACTCGGAATTCATTCCGTGGAAATGCATGTCAAACGCAATACTCCAGTACATTTACAAGTGTGTGGTTACCGCGTCCGTGTCATGCATGCTGGTTGAGAGGAAACCTGCTTCCTATGTAATGGAAGTGGACATGTCCCGTCTAATTGTCCGCGGATGCTTTTTGTATTAAAGCCGTCGCTAGTGCAGCGTCTTCCACTCCCACTGTCGCTTCTACTTCTGCTTCGGTTTATCTACATCTACATCTACATTTATACTCCGCAAGCCACCCAACGGTGTGTGGCGGAGGGCACTTTACGTGCCACTGTCATTACCTCCCTTTCCTGTTCCAGTCGCGTATGGTTCGCGGGAAGAACGACTGTCTGAAAGCCTCCGTGCGCGCTCGAATCTCTCTAATTTTACATTCGTGATCTCCTCGGGAGGTATAAGTAGGGGGAAGCAATATATTCGATATCTCGTCCAGAAACGCACCCTCTCGAAACCTGGCGAGCAAGCTACACCGCGATGCAGAGCGCCTCTCTTGCAGAGTCTGCCACTTGAGTTTATTAAACATCTCCGTAACGCTATCACGGTTACCAAATAACCCTGTGACGAAACGCGCCGCTCTTCTTTGGATCTTCTCTATCTCCTCCGTCAGACCGATCTGGTACGGATCCCACACCGATGAGCAATACTCAAGTATAGGTCGAACGAGTGTTTTGTAAGCCACCTCCTTTGTTGATGGACTACATTTTCTAAGCACTCTCCCAATGAATCTCAACCTGGTACCCGCCTTACCAACAATTAATTTTATATGATCATTCCACTTCAAATCGTTCCGCACGCATACTCCCAGATATTTTACAGAAGTAACTGCTACCAGTGTTTGTTCCGCTATCATATAATCATACAATAAAGGATCCTTCTTTCTATGTATTCGCAATACATTACATTTGTCTATGTTAACGGTCAGTTGCCACTCCCTGCACCAAGTGCCTATCCGCTGCAGATCTTGCTGCATTTCGCTACAATTTTCTAATGCTGCAACTTCTCTGTATACTACAGCATCATCCACGAAAAGCCGCATGGAACTTCCGACACTATCTACTAATGAACAAAGAGTCAGTTCTGATAATCGTGCCCTTGAATTTCCGCATTTACCTCCACGACAGGCTCATAATCCTATTGGCCCCAGGATAGAACCTATAACGGAGAGAAACAAGCGACATCGCACTCAGGATGGTGATGGTGAGGATTTATTTGGCTGTGACTTCTGCGCCAACCTCCTCCGCATCGATTGTCCCCCCTGCTCCTATCGATGCTACGATACCTGGCGTCCATGGTACGGTGTGTGGCGAAGAAGTTATCTCCAGCGTCCCTCGTGCTCGCAAAGTGGCTCCTTCTGAGCTACCTGTGTGTGGAGAGGGGGCGGAGTCCCCCTCTTTGTATTTGTATCCTCCGTTACAGTCTGAGACGATGCTATGTTCTGTTCCTTCGTCTTCGGCCGCAGACAGTTTTCTGCATTTGCCGACTACAGAATCTCACGAGGAGAATAAAATTGGCGACTAAGTATCACCTGTTGTATTGGTAGTTCCACAGATGCTTCCGCCTTAGTGACTGGAACTGCATTACATGACCCTAGTTATGGGGGGGGGGGGGGGGGAGGCAGCTGTGCCTATGATCCCTCCCACACCTCGGTCTGCAGAGGCAACCATCCCACGTAACCGACAGGAACGGCGTATACAACCTGACCGTGCGGTGGCACGTAAGAAATCTAAGAAAAACGGTTGCGATGACGGGGGTTCTAGTGCCCCGATGTCCGATTCCTCTGTGGATCCCGCAATGGACCTTGACTCTCAGCTGTCTACCTAATTCTACCTGGAGGTTCCATACACCCCTGTCCAGCTGTGACCAATGACCCAAGCCTACACGTTCCTTTCCTTAAATGTTAATCGTGTGGAATCAGAATTGCGATTGGCTTCGCTGCTTCAGTTCATTTATCATTCACGTACCGACATACTTTTCTTACAGGAGGTGTTAGTAATTTTCCCCTCACCTGGTTTTTGTATGATCTTTAATGTAGCACCCAGATACTCTACGGATACCGCCTTATTCTTTCGCGAAGGCATTCGTATTGCTGAGGTGGAAATGTTGGACTCTCGCAGGGACACAGTGAAAGGTGGCTACACTGAGCCATGGCGCCAGAGATTGCGCCAAAGAGTATTATTCAGCAGCCTCCACAGTGCGTGGGCAGAACTCGTAGTAGTCAGTGCTGGGGGAGAGCTCGTGGTAGAGTGCTTGTTGAGATGTGCTAGTAGGCAGTGCTTGCTGAGATGTGATATTGGAGAGTTCTTGTTGAGATGTGGTAGTAGCGAGTCGGTGTGGAGATATTGTAATGATTAGAGTGCTTTTCATCAATATAAATTAAGGTAACAAACTACTTTTCTTTTTTTTCTCATTATTTCAATGTCTTGAATAATGCGTCATTACAGGTTCAGTCAACAAAGCATCTGGCTTGTGTTCTTGTATTAGAGTGTAATTCTGGTTTTCTTGCGCAATTATAGGATTTCTATTTTTTTTAAATGATATTTAAAATTTCTTGTCTTAGTGAAGAAGAACCGTGCCAGATGTGTACGTTGAATCACACTTCCACACACAGAACAGCTACACTTGTGCTTTGTTGGCTTCGTAGGTTTTATAGTTGCTGGGGACTTAATTAATTAATTGTATTAACGAAAATTTTCATTTCATTCTTTGTTGTTGTTCCATGCAGTCAGATTGCGGACAAAAACTAGTCAGGGCCAACCGTTTACGAGACACAGCGTAATCGGACGTACAGCAAAACTAAAAACTTAAAAATTATTTTCATTTTATTTAACTAAGCCCCCATGCAACAGGTTGTCAACTTTTTCATCATATCTTGGTTCTCTTATATGCCCCTTCTGGCACTGGTCGCGCAGTGGATTGTTCACGTTTTTATAAAGACGATGTTGTTTAACTGTTGCGTAAGAGTCCTCCGGGTGTTCTGTTGGGTGGCGATTTTAACTGTGTATTGCTTTCTGCAGATCAATCTCCTAATTTAAATTTCTCTCGTGAATTGCATGAATTGCTCCGCTCCTTACGCCTAAAAGACGTCTCGATATGTAAATACGCGACGTTAGTTAAATTTACTCAGTTTACTGCCGGCCGTGGTGGCCGTGCGGTTCTAGGCGTTTCAGTCCGGAACCGCGGGACTGTTGCGGTCGCAGGTTCGAATCCTGCCTCGGACATGGATGTGTTTGATGTCTTTAGGTTAGTTAGGTTTAAGTAGTTCTAAGTTCTAGGGGACTGATGACCTCAGCAGTTAGGTCCCATAGTGCTCAGAGCCATTTGAACCCAGTTTACTACGACGTCTAGTAGAACGTTAGATAGGTTTTACTTATCCAACTGCCTGAGCGATTGTATTCTTAATGTTGAAGTCATCCCAGCTTCCTTTACGGATCACTCTGCTGCGGCCACAACCCTCAATCTTGAACGTCAATCAGTCAAATTGTTTCGCCCTCCGTGGATGTTGAACGTCGCTCACCTAGCTGACCCCTCTCTCGATGACGCGATGCGAGTCGTGTGGGAGCGTACTCTACGGTCCACTGGGGAATACTCTTCCACCCTTGACTGGTGGACACAGCTGGCAAAACCGAGGCTCAAGCAAACTTTGATACTTTCCTGTGCTGCCAGAGCGCGTGACTTTCGGAGAACTAATGAATATTACTATTCCATACAGCATGAACTTTACGCTGCTTCGGATCACGCCCCTCTGTGAATTGCGGATATTAGGCGTGTAAAAGCGAAACTGTTGACCTTGAAGAGAATGCAAATGGAAGGTTTGAAAATCCTATTGAAGCTGCTTTCATTGGTGAGGGAAGAACTGACTTTCTTACATCATTTGCTTCGTCATCAGACCCGTCGGCGACGCGCTTGTATTCATTCTCTCACGACAAATGATGGACATACCGTAGTGGCACAAGCTGATATACTGCATATCTTACAACAGTACTATGTAGACATCTACGATATCGATGAGTCCAATGAAACCTTCTACGACCCACTTCACAGCATCTTGGATACGACAATTACACCTGAACATAATGCAGCGCTCTTAGCTGCCTTTCAGCCTGAGGAAGTTTACAAACTTATTGTGGTACTGCCTTCTCAAAAGTCCCTGGGTCTAGATGGACTTCTCAAGGAATTTTACGTGCGCTTTCGGCCGTTGTTGGGTACTACCTTTACCTTCCTTTTGAATGAAGTGTTACAGGGTAGAGTAGTGCCAACCTCGTTCAAAGTGGGAAAAATTGTTTTAATTTCGAAACGCACTGGACCGACTGCCCCTGATAGCTTTTCCCACTTACCCTGACAAACTTTGATTATAAGACTGTGGCGAGGGCAGTTAATAGTAGGACATCGGCTCTGGTGAAGACGGTTGTTGCAAAACATAGAGGCTGCGTACCTGGTCGTACCATTCTTACCCCTATAGTCGAGTGTCGTGACGTGGTTTCGGTTGCTGCTGTAACGTCCGTTCCTTGTGCCCTTGCTTTTCTAGACTTCGATAAGGCATTTGATCATGTTAATCACGACTTTCTGCTTCGGATTCTTGAGGCAGTTGATTTCACTGTCGACACACGGCTAGTTCTCTCAAATGTGTTTACCGGTATTTCGGCTTCGGCGGTTGTTAAAGGCCAACTGAGGCCCCCAGTAAATATCCGTAGGGGAGTGCCTCAAGAAAGCCCGCTGTCAATGACTTTGTGTTGTCTCTGGAGCTCCTACTTCGGGTACTAGAATCCCAGCTGACAGGTTGGACACTTTCCGGCGGGACTATAGCTGTTCGTGCATACGCGGATGACGTGATGGTTCTATCTCGCAGTCCTGCTGAGATACCTCTACTGAAGGCTGTAATCGATTATTTTTGTCGGAGTCCAGGTGTAAAACTTAATGAAGGTAAATGCAAACTCCTTCCCTTGCGAGGTTTTCATGACGCGTTTGTTCCATGGGCTACTGCGGTGCATCTGCATACGTCTCTCGGTATCAAGATTGATCGTCGTCCACTCAAAATGGCGGCGCTCAGCTGGAAGCCTGTTACGGAAAAAAATCAGGGCGTGACACAAGAGCATGAAAGGCGTTCTCTTAATCTACTACAGAAAGTCCGAACACTGGATACAGATGTCTTATGCAAAGCTTATTACGCGGCCGAAGTTTATCCGCTTCCCTCGATGACGACAAAGAAACTACAATAATTGTCTGGTCGTTTCTTATGGAAGAGACATATATTTCGATTGCGGTATGAGGTGATCACGAAGTCTCGCTCATTTGGGGGGTTGGGCCTGACTGATATACGAAAGAATACGCAGATGCTATATGTACAATGTGCTGTTTTGACGCTGACTCAATAAACTCACACATTCACGTCTCATTTATTTCTCTGTGTCCGTCCTGCTAGTCTTGAACCCTCTATTGATGTTGGTCCAATGAATTATAAGTTAAAACACATTGGTGACTTCTGTCTTGCGGTGAGCTATTTAGAGGCTGACATCTTATGGAGACCTGTCGACACCATGAACTTCCTGAAGCCTCAATGGCAAGCAGTCCCTTGCCCGAACTTCGTAGAAAGAGAATCGCCACATACAACCTGGACGACAATTTGGTTCAATATCAGTCTTCCGATTTTGCCGACGTTCGTAGCGTCCTCGAAGTATAAGGTATTAAATAACTTGATTCCAACGAACGAACGACTTTTCCGTATTGGGCTTAATGCTACGGATTTATGTAGTCGTTGTACGTCTCCAGATGCGATTCGACATAGTTTTACTTGTGGAGGTCATGTGGCAAACTGGTCTTTGATGAGGGCACAATTGGCCTTCATTACTCGATCTTCTGAGACTGCATAAACTACGGACATAATATTGCGCCCAGATCCTTCTTTCTTTCCACGGCCGAAAACTCATATCGCTATGTGGTTGCTGGGACACTTCGTTCATTATGTTGTAGGAGGCGGGGGGGGGGGGGGGGGGGGGGGAGGGGAGGGGAGAGATCACATGAACTTCATGCAGTACATTATCACTGCCTATTGGACATTTTTGATAATGTCTCGATATCGAGACCTCTTCGCCAACATGCTGAAGCTTGAATGTAGGCTTTCCCGGTGTATACTGCTAATGAAATCTTCTCGGGCTTCCATCCGGGTAGCTTCGCCAGAAGATGATGAGAATGACTCTCATCGAAACGTCGCGGATTTTCGACGCAGCTACCCGGATGGAAACCCGAGAAGATTTCATCATGTTGAAGCTTGTTTTCCGTCGTCAAGATGCGTGTTTTTCTTTGTTATATATGTTCCCATCTGATTTGCTTCGGCTTGTCCTCTCCTGGTTTCCATGTTCGTTTTTTTTTTTTGTGTATTGACTCAGGCTCGCTCCAGTTCTATTGTAAAATGTGTATAGATGAAGTATAGACACACATGAGCTTATACAAGTCTTGCAATCAAATTGGGATTTTTTTTTCCATTTGCTGTTTCGAATGTAATCTGGTTTCGTTTTCCTTCTACTTTTAGATTCTATTACAAACTGTAAAAATAAATAAAAAAACGCAAAATAAAAATTAAAAAATTACTAAGAAACCATATAAAAATAATTGTTGATGGTGGTTTGTCGGCTACGTTCTCATTTTTTTATTATTATTCTGTAATCATAATTAATTTTTTCTCCCATTTGTAGCTTATATTAGTTGATGATCTGACTATGGTCTATTGAAGTGTCATGATAGTACCAAGTCATTCTGATAATAAAAAAAGAGATGGCTCACTCGGATAGAACGTCTGCCATGCAAGCAGGAGATCCCGGTTCGAGTCCCGGTCGGGACATACATTTTCAACCGTCCCCGTTGATATTTATCAACGCCTGTAAGCTGCAAATGGCCTGCATTTCATTGTAATTTCACACATTTCTGTGGTCACTGGTGAGGTGTTGTAAAGAGCAACGTCACTAGACAATGGATGACTGGAATGATTTGGAGTGATGAATCACGATGTTCCTTGTGTCAATCTGGTGGAAGGGTCTGAGTTTAGCGAATTCCTGGAGAACATAATCTGGCTTTATGTGTACATTTGTAGTGCCAACACTGAAGTACACAGGAGGTGGTGTTTCGGAATGGGGGTATATTTCGCGGTTAGAGTGTGGTCACTTTATTACACTTCTGAACTCGCTAAAAGCAGAAAGATATGGACGCACTGAACTGTGTACAGCACAGGGACAGTTCAGAGACGACGAATGATTGTATCAGCATAATAATCTACGCTGTCATAAGGCAGCATTTGCTAGGCCGTGGTTCGTCAACAATAACATTCTTCAAATGGGCTGATCTCCTCGGAGTCCCGACGTGAACCCAAGGGCACATCTTTTGCATGGGTTAACACGTCGACTTCGCTCCACATCTAGCGGCCTAGATCAGAATTCGCCTCTTGACAAAGATTTCGCCTCTTGACAAAGAAGAAAACCATTCAGACATCTCACTGGAAATATCTGCAGCAGAGCTCAAGACGTCATAAACGGAGAGCGTGGACACCCTCCATATAAATGTCAACTATTAGATGTCCGGATGCATTCGATCAAACAGAGAACATGCAAGGCTTGACTTTTTCGATCTGTAGTTCTACTGAAAAATGTTGGCATTTAACGGCGAGCAAACTGATATCCTCCCGTTAGTAACACACCAATGGGAGCCTCCATTGCTTATTTGCATTTGCATTTACGTTGCGCAGAGCATTGTACCTGCGAGTTCACAAGTAAGAAACTTAGGGACGCAAAAGTCTCGCCTCCTTGAACTTTCACCCTTATTAATATTAATATCGCATGCCGTTGCCATTGATGAACGAAGATATACACTCCTGGAAATTGAAATAAGAACACCGTGAATTCATTGTCCCAGGAAGGGGAAACTTTATTGACACATTCCTGGGGTCAGATACATCACATGATCACACTGACAGAACCACAGGCACATAGACACAGGGAACAGATCATGCACAATGTCGGCACTAGTACAGTGTATATCCACCTTTCGCAGCAATGCAGGCTGCTATTCTCCCATGGAGACGATCGTAGAGATGCTGGATGTAGTCCTGTGGAACGGCTTGCCATGCCATTTCCACCTGGCGCCTCAGTTGGACCAGCGTTCGTGCTGGACGTGCAGACCGCGTGAGACGACGCTTCATCCAGTCCCAAACATGCTCAATGGGGAACAGATCCGGAGATCTTGGTGGCCAGGGTAGTTGACTTACACCTTCTAGAGCACGTTGGGTGGCACGGGATACATGCGGACGTGCATTGTCCTGTTGGAACAGCAAGTTTCCTTGCCGGTCTAGGAATCGTAGAACAATGAGTTCGATGACGGTTTGGATGTACCGTGCACTATTCAGTGTCCCCTCGACGATCACCAGTGGTGTACGGCCAGTGTAGGAGATCGCTCCCCACACCATGATGCCGGGTGTTGGCCCTGTGTGCCTCGGTCGTATGCAGTCCTGATTGTGGCGCTCACCTGCACGGCGCCAAACACGCATACGACCATCATTGGCACCAAGGCAGAAGCGACTCTCATCGCTGAAGACGACACGTCTCCATTCGTCCCTCCATTCACGCCTGTCGCGACACCACTGGAGGCGGGCTGCACGATGTTGGGGCGTGAGCGGAAGATGGCCTAACGGTGTGCGGGACCGTAGCCCAGCTTCATGGAGACGGTTGCGAATGGTCCTCGCCGATACCCCAGGAGCAACAGTGTCCCTAATTTGCTGGGAAGTGGCTGTGCGGTCCCCTACGGCACTGCGTAGGATCCTACGGTCTTGGCGTGCATCCGTGCGTCGCTGCGGTCCGGTCCCAGGTCGACGGGCACGTGCACCTTCCGCCGACCACTGGCGACAACATCGATGTACTGTGGAGACCTCACGCCCCACGTGTTGAGCAATTCGGCGGTACGTCCACCCGGCCTCCCGCATGCCCACTATACGCCCTCGCTCAAAGTCCGTCAACTGCACATACGGTTCACGTCCACGCTGTCGCGGCATGCTACCAGTGTTAAAGACTGCGATGGAGCTCCGTATGCCACGGCAAACTGGCTGACACTGACGGCGGCGGTGCACAAATGCCGCGCAGCTAGCGCCATTCGACGGCCAACACCGCGGTTCCTGGTGTGTCCGCTGTGCCGTGCGTGTGATCATTGCTTGTACAGCTCTCTCGCAGTGTCCGGAGCAAGTATGGTGGGTCTGACACACCGGTGTCAATGTGTTCTTTTTTCCATTTCCAGGAGTGTATATCGAGGGCGGAAACCGTGGACTTCAAACGTACAGTGGGCCATCCACAACCGGCGTTAACAACGCCATTTGACTTCCGCTGGACAAACGTGACCGTCCGCTGCGCAAATCAACTGCTTGAGGAACTACAAAGACAGCAACACAACTGGCGAAAGAGCAGGTGGAAGTGAATTCTATTCGGGTAGCCGTCTCAAGCGATTCACCACGTGCTACACTAGGTGAGGATATGTCACCAGCTTGACCCCATACTTCAAGGGTAAAAGAGCACACTTGCAACAATTAGCCCCAGCAATAGATCACGCGTGAGAATCTGGGCCATAATTCTGATAGGACGCAGTTATAATCTCCTGAATGTACAGCTTTTAAACTTTCGCACGCACCCGTTTCGCCGGCCGCTGTGGTCGAGCGGTTGTAGGCGCTTCAGTCCAGAACAGCGCTGCTGCTACGGTCGCAGGTTCGAATCCTGTCTCGGACATGGATGTGTGTGATGTCCTTAGGTTAGTTAAGTTTAAATAGTTCTGAGTCTAGGGGACTGATGACCTCAGATGTTAAGTCACATAGTGCTTAGAGCCATTTGAACCATTTTGCGCACCCGTTTCCGTCACTCGCTCCACCCTACCGCAGCTGTCTCATGCCCGAGCGCGGATCTCTGTACGGTGGAGTAAGCAAGAGGTTTGTGAAATACTTGTTTGACATGGCTAACATGCTTTGTCCATTGTACCAGCGTGCTCGGTTTGAAACCTGTAACTGTGAGGTGATCTTCCTCTGGGAACATGCTACTTAAATCGTCCACCACATGGTTTTCAGTGCCTTGCGTATGTGTAACCTTGAACTGAAAGCAGAGATTCTAATAGCGGCTTTGCAATATGCTCTGTACGCCTTGATCTAATGGAAACCCAGCTAAGGATCTGCTTATACATTTCTTACACAAATGGGCGATATTCCAAACAGGTCTTGAACTTTTCATTGGTGAATAAAACACTCAATGTCTCCAATTCATAAAGAGAGTAGGGCGCTTCAAGGACCGATAGGGCACACGATGTGTAACCAGCAGCGAACCTTAAACAATTGTCTTCCTGTAAACGCACGACCGCGATCCCTGCCGTCGCGCGGGATTTGCCGAGCGGTCTTGGGCGCTGCAGTCCTGGACTGTGCGGCTGGTCCCGGCGGAGGTTCGAGTCCTCCCTCGGGCATGAGTGTGTGTATTTGGCCTTAGGATAATTTAGGTTAAGTAGTGTGTAAGCTTAGGAATTGATGACCTTAGCTGATTAGTCCCATAAGATTTCACACACATTTGAACATTTTTTTGATCCCTGCCATCGATGCGTCTGGATGATGAACTCATTGAAATCGGGCACTAGCCAATGCAGTCTTTAAAACTTGGAATGCCGCCTCTTGTGAAGCTCTCCGCTGAAATTGTCCCCACTTTCTCCAGAGGTCATTCAATGTTGCTGCTAGCTGGGAAATATCAGAAATAAATTTTCATGAAAAAAATTATCATGTCTGCAAACTGTAGTACTGCTCACGTATTTTTTGGAGGTGGGAACGGCTGAATAGCTTTAGTGCAACTCTGATCTACCCTGACACCATTAGCGGCAACTAAGTGCTCCACGAAGGAAATTTCGAGTTGCGGGAACTTCACCTTCGATGATTTGACAGTGAACCTAGCCTTTCAAAGACGCTATAGTACTTCCCTGATATGTTCCAGGTGTTCATCAAAACTTTCTTTGAAAATTACGTGGACAATAGTGATGAACACTACGAAAATTAAGATCATAATAAATCTAGTCTGAAATCTTGGAGAGCACTGCGGCCCTTGTCAACAACCCAAACGAACCCTGTTATATTCATAGAGGCTCCACTTGATGGTAAAAGTCTTTACAAGCTTCGATTCTTCAGCTAGAGGAATCTGATAATAAGTCTGAGTCAGGTCGAGTGTAGTAAAAAGTCTGCTTTCTGAAACCACTCAATGAAGATGTACAGATCGAGAAGCTGTATCAACTGGATTACTTTTTTGTTCGATGCGCCTAGTGTACCACAAGAGCGGAAGAAGAATAGGGAGACCCAGATGGCCGAATAACTCCCTGCCTAAGAACTTCGCCTATGGCGACTTTAAGCTGCTTTGTGCGAGGTGTAAATGTGGCGGATGTCTTAACGGGATACTGTTGTATGGTAAGTTCTGTCTCATATTCTTACTCCTTTACTTCGCCAAGGGATCATACAAGGCGTCGGAAAACCGATTGCACTGTTGGTACAGCCGGCCAGCTTATTCGGGCAATGACCTCTCACTTTCCGTTATTTAGGGTCAGTTGCCGATTTTTGCACCATAGAGATATCTTTCCTAAATCGTTTTGCAATTTGTTTTGATTTCCTGGTGACGTTACTAGTCAGTAACCGACGGCATCACGTGCAAACAACCTAAGACGACTGCTCAGATTGTCTCCTGTTTGTATAGATAAGGAACAGGAAAGGGCAATGTTTTCTAAATCGGTGTTGAGTATGTGTCAATAGACCTTTTTCTTCGAGGTAATTCATAATGTTGGAAAACCATATATGTTCCAAAATTCTGCTGCTTATCGACGTTAATGACATGGGCCTGTAGTTTAGTGGGTTACTCCTACTACCTTTCTAGAACATTGGTGTGACCTGAGTAACTTTCCAGTCTTTGGGTACAGATCTTTTGTCCAGCGAACGGTTTTATATGCTTGTTTAGTATGGAGCTATTTTATCAGCATACTCTGAAAGGAACCTAACTGGTACACAGTCTGGACCGGGAAGACTTGCTTTTATTAAGTGATTTAAGTTGCTTCACTACTCCGACCACATCTACTTCTATGCTACTCATGTTGGCAGCTGTTCTTGATTCGAATTCTGTAATATTTACTTCATCTTCTTTGGTGAAGGAATTTCTGAAGGCTGTATTTAGAAACTCTGCTAGTCGCCAATAGTACCTCCATTGCTATCGCGCAGGGAGGGCATTGATTGTGTCTTGCCACTAACATACTTTACATATGACCAGAATCTCTTTGGATTTTATACCAGGTTTTGGAGACAAAGTTTCGCTGTGGAAGGTATTACAAGCATCTCGCATTGAGGTTTGCGCTAAATTTCGAGCTTCTGTAAAAGGCCTTCAATTTTGGAGATTTTGCGTCCGTTTACATTTGGCATGTTTTTTTCGTTGTTTCTGCAGCAGTGTTCTGGCCCTTTTTGTGTACCAAAGAAGATCGTCTCCCTCGTTTGCTAATTTATTTGGTATAAATCCCTCAAATGCTGCCGATACCATTTCTTTAAATTAAAGCCACATCTGCTCTACACTTATATTGTCAATTTGGCATCAAGTGAATTTTTATCTGCGGACAAGATTCGCCCTCCATTTTCGTTTCACCGGAACGGCTGATTCCATGTATACTCGCAACAAACCCCTCAGCTGATTCCTGTAACTGATTACAGCGCTTTGACTCCATGCAAATCTCTGCTAGCATAATGCGTCAAAAGTGCTTTCGTTCCACTAAGCTGCGAGCGCGCGGCTCTGTTGTTTCACAGAAGCACTCCAGTGAATCTGTCTCTCGTAGTGCACATTCAGTGTAAACCGACGGATCAGCTCGGCTACATTTCCGGAAATATCAAATCCTAACAGTCATTTCGTAAGTAATCTCCTCTTTGCGTATTTCCGTGACACCAGGCACCTAGGCACCTCTCTGAGAAACGTTCGTCCTCTGAAATACAAATAACAATTAGTTTCCATGAGACCACGCAAAATTACAGAATTCTTTGTTCCTATTGAAAACAACTAACTGTCTAATGTGCAATGTATCCGTCCCTATTATCTGTTATTACGCACACCCCTGCCCACACCCAAAACCGACCTTTCGCTATCTAAGTGTAACTACTTTGAGAGTGGTGATACTGGTATCGAGAGGTGTGCGTAAGAGTATTATCATAATTTAACATTTCTTTATTTCTTAAACAAGCTTAAAACAGAGTTCTCCATCAGGAGAGTTGACCACCGTATTAGCTTTATACTCAATTATTAATTAAAAACCAGCAATCCTCAATCATTAGAACAATATCAAGGAACTCTCTCAAAAGGTCTCCGACCGCGAAATGGATTTTTAAAGAACTTTCTGATAATAATAAAAGTTTTACACTAATAAAATTTATCAAAAATGAATAACTTTGAGCCACATCTGTATCTGTGAAATATTGGTTGAATATAGCAGAACAAGAAACGAACTCCGGAAGTAATGTCCCTTAGCAAGTCAGAGAGCAAATGATACTCTAAACCACCGAGAGGTCCTTTAAACAACAGATAAAGCTTTATTAAACTATGCACTAGATATTGGTCACTGATACCAGCTTCATCAGCTGGATTAGAGAATGTTCTAACTTCACTTGCTGATAAATCACAAAACACAGAAAACAGTAATTCGTATTCTGATTCAGTTCATTGTCCGTAAGTTATATTAGTATAATGAAATTGCTTTCAAGGCATGAAAGGACAACTTTCTGTCGATACACGATCACGATGCAGCTGCATCTTTATAACAGGTGCTCTGTGTTCTCAGTACAGGGGCCCACTCGTCATTGGAAGATGACACGCAACCAGGTGTGCCCGCACCCCTTATTTTGGCTTTGGGTTACAAGGACCACAAAGCCAATTTTTTTTTCATCACCCATCTGCCTGGTACGATTTCTCTCCAATGCCAACCTCTTCATTTCAGAGTTGCACTTGCAACCTACGTCCTCAATTACTTGTCGGATGTGTTCCAATCTCTATCTTTTTCTACAGTTTTTGCCCCCTACAGCTCCCTTTAGTACCATGGAAGTTACTACCTGATATGTTAACAGATGTCCTGTCATACTGTCCTTTCTCCTTGTCAGCGTTTTCCACAAGTTCTTTTCCTCTCCGATTCCGAGCAGAACAACCATGTACCTTACCTTATCAACAACCTGATTTTCAACGTTCGTTTGTAGTACAGCATCTCAAATGGCTCAAATGGTTCTAAGCACTATGCGACTTAAATTCTGAGGTCATCAGTCCCCTAGAACTTAGAACTAATTAAACCTAACTAAGGACATCACACACATCCATGCCCAAGGCATGATTCGAACCTGCGACCGTAGCGGTCGCTCGGTTCCAGACTGTAGCACATAGAACTGCACGGCCAACCCGGCCGGCCATCTCAAATGACTCGATTCTCTTCTGTTCTGGTTATCCAACAGCACCTCTTTCACACCCACACAATGCTGTGCTCCAAACGTACATTATCAGAAATTTCTTCCTTAAATCAAGGCCTATGTTTGATACTAGTAGACTTCTCTCGGCCAGGAATGCTCTTCCTGCCAGCGCTAGTCAACTTTTGATGTCCTCCTTGCTCCGTTCGTCATTTGTTATTTTGCTGCCTAGGCAGCAGAATTCCTTTACGTCATCTAATTCCTGACAATCAACCCTAATGTTGTTTCTTCGCTGTTCTCATTTCTGCTACTTCTCATTACCTTCGTCTTTCTTCGATTTACTCTCATTTCATTTTCTGTACTCATTAGACTGTTCATTCCATTCAGCAGATCATGTAATTCCTCTTTTTCTTTCACTGGGGATAGCAAAATCGTCAGCCAATCGCATCCTTTGACCTTTTCATTCTTTTCCTGACCCTTTCTTTTATGTCCGTCACTGCTTCCTTGATGTACAGATTGAACAGTGGTGGTGAAAGACTAAATTCCTCGTTTACACCCTTTGCAATCCGAGCACTTCGCACTCGGGTGTCTACTCTCATCATTCCTTCTTGGTTCTTGTACATATTGTATATTACCACCTTTCCCTATAGCTTGCTCCCATTTTTCTCAACATTTCGAACATCTTGCACCATTTTACATTGTGGGTTGCTTTTCCCAGGTCGACAAACCTATGAGCAAGTCTTGATTATTCTTTAGTCTTGCTTCCATTATCAACCGCCACTGGACTCGCATTCGGGAGGACGACGGTTCAATCCCGCGTCCGGCCATCCCGATTTAGGTTTTCCGTGATTTCCGTAAATCGCTCCAGGCAAATGCCGGGATGGTTCCTTTCCAAGGGCACGGCCGACTTCCTTCCCCGTCCTTCCCTAATCCGATGAGACCGATGACCTCGCTGTCTGGTCTCCTTCCCCAAACAAACGAACCAACCAATTATCAACCGCAACACCAGAATCGCCTCTCTGGTGCCTTTACATTTCCTAAAGCCAAACGGATCGTCATCGAACAGGTCCTCAATTTTCTTTTCCATTCTTCTGTGTATTATTCTTGTAAGCAGCTTCCATGCATGACTGTTAAGCTGATTGTGCGATAATTCTCGCACTTCTCATCTCTTGCAGCCTTCGAAATTGTATGTATGATATTAGTAGCAAAGTCGGAAGGTATATTGTCAGACTCATACATTCTATATACCGACGTGAAGAATCGTTTAGTTGCCACTTCCTCTAAAGATATTAGAAATTCTGATGGAGTGTTATCGATCCCTTCTGCATAATTTGATCCTAAGTCCTCCAAAGCTCTCTTAAATTCTGATTCTAATACTGGATCCCCTATCTCTTCTAAATCGTCTCCTATTTCTTCTTCTATGAGAAGAGACAAGTCTCCCCCTCATAGAAGCATTGAATGTTTTTTTTCCATCTATCTGTTCTCACCTCTGCATTTAACAATGGAATTCCGGTTGCACTCTTAATGTTACCGAAGGTTCTTTTGACTTTCCTATATGCTGAGTCAGTCCTTCCAACAATAATTTCTTTTTGGATTTTTTTACGTTTTTTCATGGAGCCATTTCGTCTTAGCTTCCCTGCACTTCCTATTTATTTCATTCCTTATGTCTTTCATCGATCAACTGTAGTATTTCTACTGTTACCCATGGTTTCTTCGCAGTTACCTTCTTTGTACCTACATTTTCCTTTCCAAAATCTGTGATAGCCCTTTTCAGAGATGTCCATTCCTCCTCAACTGTACTGTCTACTGAGCTATTCGTCATTGCCGTGTCTACAGTCCCATATAACTTCAAGAGCATTTCATAATTTCTTAGTACTTCCGTATTCTACTTCTTTGCATATTGATTCCTCCTGACTAATCTCTTAAACTTCAACCTACTCTTCATCACTATTACATTGTGATCTGAGTCTATATGTGCTCCTAGATACGCCTTGCAATCCAGTAGCTGATTTCGGATGCTCTGCTTTACCATAATGTAACCTAACTGAAAGCTTCCCGTATCACCCGGCCTTTTCTGAGTATACCTGCTCCTCTTGTGATTCTTGAAAAGATTATTCGCTATTACCAGCTGAAATTTATTACAGAACTCAATTAGTCTTTCTCTTCGCTCATTCCTTGCCCTAAGCACTTATTCTCCTGGCTTATTCTGCTTCTTCGCCTACAACTGCCCTCCATTTTTTTCATCTCCCTTTACGTACTGTATTACCCTTTCACTATCCTCATACGCTTTCTCTGTCTCTTCAGCTTAAACTTACGACGTCGGCATGTATACCTGAAGTACCGTTGTCGGTACTGATTTGCTGTCGATGCTGATAAGAACAATCCCATCACTGAACTGTTCACAGTAACACACACTCTGCTCCACCTCCCTATTCATAACGAATCCCACTCCTGTTAAACCATTTTCTGCTGCTGTTGATATTACCCAGTACTCATCTGACCAGAAATCCTTGTCTTCTTTCTGTTTCACTTCACTGACCCCTACTATATCTCGACTGAGCGCTTGCATTTCCCTTTTCAGATTTTCTAGCTTTCCTTTGACGTTCAAACTTCTGACTATTATAAACTGCCGAAGAAACATAATCGCAGAGAACCAGAGTAGCACAAAATTAAGACGTTAGCATACAAACACACTCTTAAAGTAAAATAAAAGCCCAATTAGAAAAACACGAGAGAGCCGATTGCAGTGATGACAATGACATTGGAGCAGACTTACTTATCACACTCTACAGCTACATCATGACACACATACATATGCTGTTATACAAAAGACAGAACATGGAAGGCTAAACATACAATAAGTACAACAATAGTGGAAGAACAGTACTGTAAATAACTCATTTGACAATGTGAGGATTATAGCATGCTGACAGACGCCCATAAAATAAAAGAAAAATCGAAAATGACAACCACTGTACCACCAACGGTACGCCATAGCAACAATGACATAAAATGCACAAGAAAGGAGCAATGAAAATGTAGTGCACAAATAGAGGTCCCTACGCAAATTAAAACACAAAATTACGCACCCGATACGAACCAGACTGAGGCTATTTGAAAATGAAGACCTCGGCAACTCGTAAATTAAAGCTGGATGCCGATAGCTTTCAAATAGTCTGTGAGCAAGTTATATTTATCAAACCGGTGGAGTGAAACAGGAACACTGGTAAGCAGGGGATAACCTCTTGCAACCAAGTCTTATACAAGTCTCATTGTGCGGTCGTGTACTTGGAACATGCCAATACGATGTGGTTCAAATCCGCTGCTGCCGTTGTGTCCTTATCGCAGTGCCCCGACGTGACAGTCTTGAAATGATATAGGTGCGCGGGGTAACACACGTGTCCCAGCCTCAGGCGAATAATAGAAATCACATGACGTCTACGAATCTGCACCGAGGCGAACCATGGTTGAACAGAGATCTTCGGATGTATGGTCGAAAGGTGCCCTTAGGGTGCTGACAGACATGCCATTCACTGTTCCAAGATCCGTGTAAGGTGTCGGCGTTGGGCGTTAACAAACATCTGAGGTCATCAGTCCCCTAGAACTTAGAACTACTTAAACTTAACTAACCCAAGGACATCACACACATCCACGGCCGAGGCAGGACCGTAGCGGTCGTGCGGTTCCAGACGGAAGCGCCTAGAGCCGCTCGGCCAAAGCGGCCGGCTGAGCAGTGAACAGTTTCATTAAGAAGGATTCCAAGATGTCCTTTAATCGAGAGTAACTGGACGACAATGCGCAAGGTCTGCGCATCTCCTATGGACGTCAAGACTTCCAAAATATACCTGTTGGTCCGTTTATCAAATGCGAGAAGTTGCAGTTTCTGCAGCACACTTTGAGAGTCTGTGAGTATCAGGATGAACTTGAATGTCCGGGTATCGTCATGAACAGCTTCCCTGATGGACAGTAGCTCCACCATGTAGATAGAAGATTCAGGTGGAAGCATGAACCTTTGGTAGGTGCCACTAGAGAGGCAAAAGAAGGCGTATCCCACACCCGCCTCAGATTTATCTGTCCGCACAGATGTGAGCGTACTCTCCCAGCACATAAGCGGCTACAGAGTGCGTTACACGGACTGCGAGTGCGGCGCTGGACTCGCTGGGAAGGGATCCAAATCATGCTGACGGAACTGAACCGTCAGAATTCTCCTCGTATCTGGATTGCTAATCGTCCATGTTTCATTTGTGTACAAATCCTTTCAGGAAAGGCTTCTTAACGTTAAAATGTACAGTGGTTGTAAGCAAACCTTCTTTTTCAGAAATGCTTTTCTTGCTAAAACGTGTCTTCATTTTATAATGCCTTTACTTCGATCACAATCAGTTGTTTTGCTTTTAAAATAGTAAAACTCAGCTTCTAATTTTAGTGTTTCAGTTCATAATCTAGCTCACTCAGCAACTCCTGTTTTAATTCAACTTCATTCCATTATCTTTGTTTCTTTTTGTAGACGATCATCAAGTAGCACCCGTAACGTCCTCGGCTCGTGTTCAAAACTACCTCGGTCCCGTGTTCGAACTCCGCACTTCTTAAATTTCGAATAAAAATCATCGGCAATAACGGCCGAAGACCTCCGGCACAAAAACTCACCCTCATTCTGCCAAAGCTTTATCAAAGAGGGCGGGGGAGCAGACAGCGCTTCAGGGCACTCTCTTGCCCTTGGGGTGCGAAACTGCCCCTAATGGCGGAAGAATCAACGACGTGAGGATGCACAAGGCAATGGAAACTACAGCATTAAAGACAAATAATATTCATCCACAGGGCAGGTAACCCCTAAGTGAAACAGTGTCTTGCTGATCTATCTGTTGGCAAAAGATCACTGACTAGTCACCCATTCGAATCTCCGGCACGGAACACCGAATGGGGACGTGATCACGAGAAAGAGGTTGAGTAACCAACGAAAGGATAACGTGCCACGAGTCGAGGCGTGGAATGTCAGCAATTTTCTCGTTGTAGGGAAGCTAGAATTCTGAAGAGGGGAATGTTAAGGCTCAGTCTAGATACAGTGGTAGTCTGTGAAGTGAAATCGAAAGAAAACAAGGATTTCTGGTCAGACGAATATGAGGGAATATTAGAAGCAGTAAAAATGGTATAACGGGAGTAAGATTCGTTATGAATATGAAGGTAGGACAGAGAGTGGGTTACTGTGAACATTTATATAATAAGATTGTTCCCATAAGAATCAGCAGGACACCGACAGCAAGAGATAATGAATACGCGGCAACGTTGCAAGCAGAAGACGAAGAGATAGACAAAGTACGTGAGGATATTGAACGGGTAATACAATACGGGAAGGGAGGAGATGAACATGTAATGGTCATGGGAGATTGGGATACGGATACACGGGAAGGAGTAGAGGCAATGGTTACGTGAGTATATGGGTTTGACAGCAGGAACGAGAGAGGAGAAAGACTAATTGAGTCCGAAATCAAATCACTTTCAGCTAGTAACAGTGAATACTCTGTTCAGCAGTGGCGTAGCGTGGGGGGAGACTTTGAGACTTAGTCTCCCCTGTATTCGTGCTTAAAAGAGATGCAACAGTAACTCATAACAAAAATAAAAACAACGTTCTACTAAGAGCACTAAATGTTTGAAGACATCAGTTTTGTAGCCCGCGCCGCCGCACCCTGAGTATTGGTGTATCTGCCTGCTTGATACTCCACTGCTCTCAGTCTCTGCCTCCCTTCCCTGAGTGTTAGTGGCATTCTCGGCTCCCCTCCACTTACCCTCTTCCACGGAGGCCGGTGCGCTGCCCTTGCTAGCAGGTATCGAGATTAGTCTCTGCCGCTTCTACGCTGGCTTTTAACACGGAAGTGAACAGTCGTACTCCCGCATCTCGTGATCGTGCGGTAGCGTTCTCGCTTCCCACGCTCGGGTTCCCGGGTTCGATTCCCGGCGGGGTCAGGGATTTTCTCTGCCTCGTGATGGCTGGGTGTTGTGTGCTGTCCTTAGGTTAGTTAGGTTTAAGTAGTTCTAAGTTCTAGGGAACTGATGACCATAGATGTTAAGTCCCACAGTGCTCAGAGCCATTTTGAACAGTCGCGCGGTTTGTGTTCATAGTCATTCTTGCGTGATTTTAGTGCATATTTACGTTGTGTCGCCAACATGAGTGAGCCAGCAACTGAACACCTTATAGAACTTTTGTTAAAAACACCTTTTTCTACATGAAAGCACAAAAAAGGTGCAATTGAAGAACAAACGACCTCCTGTAGTTTTAAGCGAAGCCAAACAAAAACGCACTTTTCAGACAGCCTGGTACGAAAAGTAAGCTTGGCTGACTGCGAATGCAGTTAATAACAGATTATATTGTTATACAGGTCTTCTGTTTGGTGGTGAAAAGGAATGATGCAATGAGGGCATTTTTACGATAAAGAAATTTGACAGGAAAGCACAAAAGCATCAGATATCAAAATGTCACCTGTAGAACAAAGAATCATTTCAGTTATTGGGCTAAAGTAGAATTGAGCACGCCCTTTCTGAAGCCGCTCGTCTGACAGCAATAAAATACAACAAACAAGTTGCATCCACCAGGCGAGTATTGGCTCGTCTTATTCAGGCAATTGTATTTCTTTGTAAACAAGAACTAGCCCTTCGCGGCCATCGAGAAGACGAATCCTCCAGCAACAAATGTAACTATCTGGAATTGTTGGATTTAGTAGCTCAAGGAGAGCACGTAATCCGAGACCATCTATCATCATTTTCAACCTCTAAGGAACTTCTCCCGATATAAAGAATGATGGAATAGAAATGATAACTCTGGCAGTTAATGAGAAAATAAAATCTGAAATTCAGAACTGCAATTTCATTTCGATGAAGGCTGATGAAACATTAGACGTGTCATGCAGGAGTCAAATGAATGTAATATTCAGATACTACATTGCAGACAAAATTGAGGAAAGATTCGTTGGATTTTACGATGTTTCTGGAGATAAAACTGCTGAAGGTTTGTCAAACATTATTCATGGAGTATTGAAAGAATGGAATGTGGAAGGAAAAGTGGTTAATGAAACATATGATGGCGCTTCAGTAATGGCGGGCAGAGAAAGAGGACAACTGGTGAAGCAGATAACATTCCACCAGAATTTGTAAAATCATTGGCGACAGTGGCAACAGGACGACTATTCAAGCTGGTGTGTAGAACGTTTGAGTCTGGCGATATACCAACTGACTCTTGGGAAAATATCATCCACATAAATTCTAAGATTGCAAGAGTCGACAAGTGCGAGAATGATCGCACAATCAGCTTAACAGCTGATGTATCCAAGTTGCTGCCAAAAATAATATACAGAGGGATGGAAAAGAGAATGACGTTTGAGTTTGATAATAGAAGCAAAACTAAAGAAGAATCAAAACATTTTCATAGGATTTGTCGACGTGCAAAAAGCGTTCGACAATGTAAAATGGTGAGTGATGTTTGAAATTGGGATAAACATAGCGTAAGCTATTGGGAAAGATGGTTTATATACTGTATGTACAAGAACCATGAGAGAATAATAAGAGCGGAGGACCAAGTACGAGTAGCTCGGATTAAAAAGGGTGTAAGAGAGCAATGCATTCTTTCGCCCTACTGTTCAGTCTGAAGGAGCAACGACGGAAACAAAAGAAAGTTTCAAGAGTGGAATTAAAATTCAAGGTTAAAGGATATCAATGATAAGATTCGCTGATGACATTCTTATCCTCAGTGAAAGTGAAGAAGAATTACAGGGTCTACTGAATGGAATGAAAGGTCTAATGAGCACACAATACGGATTGAGGGTGAATGGGAGAAAGATGAAAGTAATGAGAAGTAGCAGAAATAAGAACAGTGAGAAACATAACATCAGGATTCGTGATCACGAAACTGGCGCTGGTAGAAAGGGCATTCCTGGCCAACAGGGGTCTACTAGTGTCAAACGTAGATCTTAAGTTCACGAAGAAGTTCCTGAGAATGTACCTTTGCAGCACTGCATTGTATGGTAGTGAAACATGGATTGTGGGAAAACCGGAAAACGGAGGAACTCTAAGCGTTTGAGATGTGTTGCTACAGAAGAATGTGGAAAATTAAGTGGACTGATAAGATAAGGAATGGGGAGGCTTTCCGCAGAATCGGTGAGGGAAGGAATAAGTGGGAAATACAGCAAGCAGAAGGAACAGGATGATAAGACATCAGTTAAGACATCAGGGAATAACTTCCATGATACTAGAGGGAGATGTAGAGGGTAAAAATTGTAGAGGAAGACAGAGATTAGAATACATCCAGCAAATAACTGAGGGAATAGGTGGCAAGTGCTACTCCGAGATGAAGAGGTTGGCACAGGAGAGGAATTTTATGGAGAACCGCAACTAAACAGTCAGAATGTTGATGACTCAAAACAAAACAAAACAAAAAAAAAGTTCATCTTAAAAAAAAATGGTTCGAATGGCTCTGAGCACTATGGACTTAACATCTGAGGTCATCAGTCCCCTAGAACTTAGAACTACTTAAACCTAACTAACCTAAGGACATCACACACATCCATGCCCGAGGCAGGAGTAGAACCTGCGACCGTAGCGGTCGAGCGGTTCCAAACTGAAGCACCTAGAACCGCTCGGCCACCCCGGCCGGCAGTTCATCTTATAACCACTTTCTGCAACAACGTGCCTGAAAGTAAGTACAGGTGAAGTCCACGATGCAGGCTGTCTCATTCTTCTTCCCCAGGTATGAAGGTAGGAATGGTAGGCAAGTATCACACACTAGGGCAGCTCTCTGTGCTAATTGCACCATGACTGCTTGTTGTTTGACTTGTCGGTATGGGTGTTTCTCAGCTGGTTGCTCCAAGATTACTTTTGCGAGTTGCTCAGCCTGTTGCAGCAAATCCAGCTTCCATAATTAGAAACATTGTGGATTGATAACTGGTCTGAGTTTTGCTCTTAGAGTGAAGGATTCGTGTCCAGCGGACGCACTAACTAGGCTCCTCGTCGCCACAGATATATTCGACAGGTATGTAAATTCACATGTAAAGGCAGGTTTTCTCGATCAGGCGCTTTCACTAGCTGCCTGATGACCCGAAGTCTTCTTGCACGTCCCATACTGGTCCCTGTATACTTTAAAGGCACATTTTCGGGATGGGCTTGGATATATTGCAAAAACGTAGGTATAAGTTGACAATATAAATAGACAATTAATTAAGATGTTAACTAGTATAAGTGGTTGAGTCGATTGTGGCGTGCAACCGCTGAAAGATTAGAATAATTACGCAGTTTAGTTGTCTTGCCGAGAAGACGGCACCTTTTTTGTTCTGGTAGCTGTCCAGATGGGACGCATATCTGTCATTGCTACAGATAATTATGTGGCACACTGAGCTTATTCTATCTTATTGAGACGCAATCTCACTATGTGTACTCATACGTGCACACAGTAACAGAATTAATGTGAGTGTCTATGTGATTTAATTTACACTACACGCCATTAAAATTGCTACACTACGAAGATGACGTGCTACAGACGCGAAATTTAACCGAGAGGAAGAAAATGCTGTGATATGCTTATGATTAGTCTTTCAGAGCATTCACACAAGGTTGGCGCAGGTGGCGACACTTACAACGTGCTGACATGAGGAAAGTTTCCAACCGATTTCTCATACACAAACAGCAGTAGACCGGCGTTTCCTGGTGAAACGTTGTTGTGATGCCTCTTGCAAGGAGGAGAATCGCCTACAATCACGTTTTCGATTTTCATAAAGGTCGGATTGTAGCTACCGCGATTGCGGTTTATCGTATCGCGACATTGCTGCTCGCGTTGGTCGAGATCCAATGACTGTTGGCAGAATATGGAATCGGTGGGTTCAGGAGGGTAATATGGAACGCCGTGCTGGATCCCAACGGCCTCGTATCACTAGCAGTCGAGATGACAGGCATATTATCTGCATGGCTGTAACGGATCGTGCAGCCACGCCTCGATCCCTGAGTCAACAGATGGGGACGTTTGCACGACAACAACCATCTGCACGAACAGTTCGACGACATTTGCATCAGCATGGACTATCAGCTCGGAGACCATGGCTGCGGTTACCCTTGACGCTGCAACACAGACAGGAGCGCCTGTGATGGTGTACTCAACGACGAACCAGGGTGCACGAATGGCAAAACGTCATTTTTTCGGATGAATCCAGGTTCTGTTTACAGCATCATGATGGTCGCATCCGTGTTTGGCGACATCGCGGTGAACGCAATTGGAGGTGTGTATTCGTCATCGCCATACTGGCGTATCACTCGGCGTGATAGTATGATGTGCCATTGGTTACACGTGTCGATCACCTCTTGTTTGCATTGACGGCACTTTGAACAGTGGATGTTACATTTTAGATGTGTTACGACCCGTGGCCTTACCCTTAATTCGATCCCTGCGAAACCCTACATTTCAGCAGGATAGTGTACGACCGCATGTTGGAGGTCCTGTGTGGTCCTCTCTGGATACAGAAAATGTTCGACTGCTACCCTGGACAGCACATTCTCCAGCTCTCTGACCAATTGAAAACGTCTGATCAATGGTGGCCGAGCAACTGGCTCGTCACAATACGCCAGTCACTACTGTTGATGACCTGCGGTATCGTGTTGAAGCTGCATGAGCAGCTGTTCCTGTACATGCCATCCAAGGTCTGTTTGACTCAATGGCCAGTCGTATCAAGGCCGTTGTTACGGCCAGAGGTGGTTGTTATAGGTACTGATTTCTCAGGATCCATGCAACCAAATTGCGTGGAAATGTAATCACATGTCAGTTCTAGTATATTATATTTGTCCAATGAATACCCTTTTATCATCTGCATTTCTTCTTGATGTAGCAATTTTAATGGCCAGTAGTGTAGTATAATATTTTGAGAATACAGTGATAATCTTTAATCTTGTGTTGCATTTATGTTGCAAGCTATTGTTCCAATTAAACGACGTCTTGGCAAGGCTAACGGTTCCGTGTTATAAATTATATCAAAGGTCCAGTACGAACCAACGGTTTGGAATTATTCAATCTACGAAGTCCAATGAGAAAATATTTTCAGAAAAATCACTCACGGTCAAAATTACAATGAACGGACCTTGCACAAAAAGCCATTGTCAAGCGCGTGATATAATGCGATACTCTGATCACATACTACTATCATTACCTACTATTATTTGTTGTATTTTTATATTCTCAAAACAGACCCGAAAAGCCACGAAAAATCAAAATACCCAGCCGCGCACTGTAGCTGAAGGCACCATCTAGTGAGCTGCGAGAGCCTGTTTGCGCAGACCGTGGAGTCCAACACAGATTACCGAGTGAGGTGGAACAGCGGTTAGCGCACTGGACTCGCATTCGGAAGGACGACGCTTCAAGCCCTTGTACGGCCATCCTGATTGAGGTTGTTGGTGATTTCCCAAAATCTCTTCAAGCAAATTCCGGGATGGTTCCTTTGAAAGGCCACGGCCGATTCCCTTCGCCATCCTTCCCTAAACCGAGCATGTGCTCCGTCTCCAATGACCTCATTGTCGACGGTACGTTAAACACTGATCTCCTCCTACACCAACAAATATTGTGCTGTGGCAGTATCCACGTTTCACCCGGATTTTGAGAACTGCATGTAGAGGAATCTAATTTCTTTCATAAACGTCCTCTTTATACATGATACAACTTTCAGACGGCGAAAATTTCATTTTGACAATCATTTTTCGCTGCTGTTTTCATATTTTAAGGCTGAATCGATTTTGCTGTCCCAATAAAATATCGATTTCACGGGCGTCAGATGTTCAACATTAATGCTTTATCTAAAACAACCGACCGATTTCGTCTGCAAGGTGAGGTGTGGCTATCAGCACTCGTAATATTTCCAATACACACAGACCATACAATACCGTTACGGACATCATCGAACTCGCAAGGACGTGGATATTGTACACTAAGAGGCCAATTAATGCATTAACTTACCTAAATTACCAGCGTTGTAGAACAACTGGTTGAAGATTGTTCTTCTCCAACCTTTGGAAGACTTGAAATGACAAGAAAACGCATAATAGAGGATAGACGCATATCCATATATGCATATCCTTTTATATATATATATATATATATATATATATATATATATATATATATATATATATATATATATATAAGGGGACCCCTTACCACCAAACGTTCATAGGAGGCAAACAGGGAGAGAGGGTCACGGATATGATACGCGAGTTGGGGTGGCAACTGTTAAAGCAATGGCGTTTCTGGATGCGGCGAGATCTCTTCACGAAATTTACATCTCCAACGTTCTCCTCCGAATGTGAAAATATTTTGTTAATAAAATAAGACAAGTCAGTGCTCGCAAGGAATTTTTAAGTGTTCGTTTTTCCCGCGCGCGTTAGAGAGTGTAACTGTAGAGAAATAGTGTGGTCCCTCTGCCAGGGATTTATTTGTGGAGTAGTAATATCGATACAGATGTAAAAGTAGTAGCTATGACTGAGGTGGTGCACGCAGCAACCAGCGCTAAATAGTTTTAGGCAGCCTACGATAGACACAGATCAACAACAGTACAAAATGGTGACACTACAGATTAGCAACTGTTTACAATAATTACTAAGAGAAACTATACATTACGCAGCATGAGTCTCAGCATGCGGTATGGAAATACTGTTGAATTCTCACTTGCACTGTACTACCTTTAACTGTAGTATAGTCCTGAATACTATGAATGACGATTAACATTACGTGTAGAATGTCCACTTGGGTTCTTCTTAGCTGCGTCTAAAGATGCGGTCCTGAAGTAATCCTGAAATACTGTTGATACCTCGGATACTCTCACTGATACTATCGTGATACTGAGAAGGAACACCTTGAGTGGAACATTGCAAAATGCCAATGATCTTTATGGCATTCGACACCCCACATATTGATATTGTATGCTAATGACAAAAGTGGTTAGCATAGCCTGTACAGCGTTGATACAAAGCAGGGCAATGGCACGATAAACAAAGCCAACAACAACAGCTGCTGATGATATTTCGTCACGGGAAGCAAGAGTGGGAAAAATGGGCGTAAGAGAACTACAACTATGGTATGAACACCGCCTCTGGCCAAATAGCTGGTCAAAATACTTTGCTTCTTCTTGAGTCCCGGTCTGAGCATAAAAGTCATTCTCCTTTAGAACAAACTATCCCTCCTGAAAAGTGTGTGACACTGCAGTTCACATCGCCTGGAACCGTGTCTATAAAACATATTATCGCTCTGTCTGCAGCTAGGCCTTAAACGATAGCCAGTTTCTCATTTGATTGCATGCCATCGCATTCCATCAGTTCTCATCACCCCGTTACACCAAAATGATTCTAATGCATTGTTTAAGATTGGATACCTAGCTGAACGTCCTGCCCGGTTTGTAACTCCCAAAGAGTTCGCCTTCGATTTTGATGATGCGAACCTTTGTGATGACTGTGGCTCGCCATTTTTTACTCGGTGTTCATGGCGTAAGTTAATGATTTCTTTTGAATATCGACGATGTCTATTTCGTGTAGTGTAATACAGACAACATCCTATAGAAGGTTAATCCCTGCACTTCCTGGACACTCATTGTCTGTCGCCTTCCTGATGGACATTGTGAGCCATTAGCAGCAAATACACTACTGGCCATTAAAATTGCTACACCAAGAAGAAATGCAGATGATTAACGGGTGTTCATTGGAGAAATTTATTATACGAGAACTGACATGTGATTACATTTCCACGCAATTTGGGTGCATAGATCCTGAGAAATCAGTACCCAGAACAACCACCTCTGGCCGTAATAACGGCCCTGACACGCCTGGGCATTGAGTCAAACAGAGATTGGATGGCGTATACAGGTACAGCTGCCCATGCAGCTTCAATACGATTACACAGTTCATCAAGAATAGTGACTGGCGTATTGTGACGAGCCAGTTGCTCGGCCACCATTGACTAGACGTTTTCAGTTGGTGCGAGATCTGGAGAATGTGCTGGCGAGGGCAGCAGTCGAACATTTTCTGTATCCAGAAAGGCCCGTACAGGACCTGCAACATACAGTTGTGCATTATCTGGTGAAATGTAGGGTTTCGCAGGGATCGAATGAAGGGTAGGGCCACGGGTCGTAACACATATGAAATGTAACGTCCACTGTTGAAAGTGCCGTCAATGCGAACAAGAGGTGACCGAGACTTGTAACCAATGGCACTCCATACCATCACGCCGGGTGATACGCCAGTATGGCGATGACAAATACACGCTTCCAATGTGCGTACACAGCGACGTTCCCAAACACGGGTGCGACCATCATGATGCTGTAAACAGTACCTGGATTCATCCGAAAAAATGACGTTTTGCCATTCGTGCACCCAGGTTCGTCGTTGAGTACACCATCGCAGGCGCTCCTGTCTGTGTTGCAGCGTCAAGGGTAACCGCTGCCATGGTCTCCGAGCTGATAGTCCATGCTGATGCAAATGTCGTCGAACTGTTCGTGCAGATGGTTGTTGTCGTGCAAACGTCCCCATCTGTTGACTCAGGGATCGAGACGTGGCTGCACGATCCGTTACAGCCATGCGGATAAGATGCCTGTCGTCTCGACTGCTAGTGATACGAGGCCGTTGGGATACAGCACGGCGTTCCGTATTACGCTCCTGAACCCACCGATTCCTTATTCTGCTAACAGTCATTGGATCTCGACCAGCGAGAGCAACAATGTCGCGATACGATAAACCGCAATCGCGATGGGCTACAATCCGACCTTTATCAAAGTCGGAAACGTGATGGTACGCATTTATCCTCCTTACACGAGGCACCACAACAACGTTTCAACAGGCAACGTCGGTCAACTGCTGTTTGTGTATGAGAAATCGGTTGGAAACTTTCCTCATGTCAGCACGTTGTTGGTGTCGCCACCCGTGCCAATCTTGTGTGAATGCTCTGAAAAGCGAACCATTTGCATGTCACAGCATCCTCTTCTTGTCGGTTAAATTTCGCGTCTGTAGCACGTCATCTTCGTGATGTAGCAGTTTTAATGGCCAGTTGTGTATTTTTCCTGTCATGCCTGTTAAAACAACAGTTTCAAATGAGCCTTACTGAAGACTGAACTTGCAATCTCGCACTCGAGTGTTTCCTTGTGAGCACTGTGTTAGCTTGTGGCAGACTTCGATTTTTTGGTAAAATACTAGGGAATTGCTATCAGTCGGGGAAGAAGATTCTTTGCAGATCATTCATGCGACAGATCGTAAAATATTGCTTACGAGAGTGGGACCATACCTGATATGACTAACAGGGAATATTGAACGTATACAGAAAAGGACAGCACGAATGGTCACAGGTCTGTTTGACCCGTGGTAGATGCCACAGAGGTGAAAACTGAAATGAAAGTCTCTCGAGGACAGAAGCAAACTGTCCCGAGAAAGCCTACTTACGAAGTCTCAAGAATCGGCTTTGAACGGTGACTCTAGGAATATACTATAATCCTGTTATACGCTACGTAAGGATTGTGAGGACAAGATTAGTTAATTATAGCACGCTCAGAGGCTTTTAAACAGTTACACTTCCTGCGCTCCATGTGTTAATATAACGGGAAGAAACCCCAATAACTGCTATAGTGGGAAGTACTCTGTGTCATGCACTTCACAATGGTTTGCATGCTTGTAGATATCCATCTTTGGTGGATGGAAGTCCACTTGGCAACTATTTAAGTGACGTATGGCGGATGCCTAAAACAGTTCTCGCCGTGTGGTGCCCACTCTGTGCTCTAGCTGTAACTAATTGCTCCCTGAGTTGCAGTCATCCCGGCGCTTTGCTATGTATGGCTGTATCTCGTATCTGTGGAGTATAAAGCATCCCTCCCTGGAGAGACAGAGAGAGAGAGAGAGAGAGCGCTGATAAAGCTTGCTTCATGTTGCTCCCTTTGTTAAATGAGTGCTCTTGAAAGAGTCTATACCCAAACCCGGGGTAAGAGGGGCAGTCAGTTATGCTAATCCGCCATGTCAACGCCAGTATCTTCGTTTCTGCCATAAGACGCAATGTCCACCTCCACCTGAACATCGCTCCTTTGGTGCAGCGTGGCCCCACTGCCGATGGTGAGATCCGAGGCTGCAACTGGACAACTCCAAGGTAGTAATTTTTGAGAACATTTTTCTTGGAGAACAGCCGTCTTGCAAAATGTTCCTTAAAAATGGAAACACACTGTCTCGACAGCAAAGCATTTATTTTGATGGTAACTAGTTTCGGTCAGTTTTCGACCAACCTCAGACCCTTCTACCATAATGGTAGGCGGTGGCGGTGAATGGAGTGGGTGTTATAACTCCACGAAAGTCGACTGCTCACTTGGATGTCTGTTGAAATGTGGTGTTGTAAAAAACACACTATGGAAATAATAATAAAATAAGGCAGACCACTAAGGAATGATCTGAATGGGAGGGAAACCATTAGATGAGATGAACGTGTACAAACAAAAAAAAAGGAAACTTACATATACAGAATAATTGGATGATTTATTCAAGAGAAAGAGCTTTAAAAAATCGAGCATGTCAGTAACACGATGGTCCATCTCTAGCCCTTATGACAGCAGTTATTCGGCTTGGCATTGATTAATAGAGTTGTTGGATGCCCTCCTGAGGAACATCATGCCGAATTATGCCTAACTGGCGTGTTGGCGTGTCAGATAGTCAAAATCCCGAAATGGTAGGAGGGCCCTGACCATAATGTTCCTAGCATTCTCAATTGAGGATAGATCCGGTGACCTTGTTGGTAGGGTAGTGCTTGGCGTGCACGAAGGCAAGCAGTGGAACCTCTCACCGTGTGTGTAGGGCTCTATCTTGCTGAAAAGTAAGCTCAGTATGACCTGTGATTAAAGGCAACTGAATGGGGCGTAGAATGCCGAAGACTTACTGCTGTGCTGTAAGGGACCCACGGATGACAACCAAGGGGGTCTTGCTGTGAAATGCAATGGGACCCCAGACCATCACTCCTGGATGTTGGTCTGTACGGCAGGCACCAGGCCGACTGGTATCCAGCCACTGTATGGGACGTCTACAGACACATTTCTACTCGTGACTGGGATTCAGTCCGACGCAGGACTCGTCATTGAAGACAGTTATCTCAAGTCAATGAGTTTGGAGACCAAAGACGTGCCTGAAGGAGACCCCAGATAGTGGTGGGGTACCAACATCACTGTTGCCCATTATTCAAGCCTACAACCAAATGTGATGGTCTGGTGCGCCATTTATTTTCATACTCAGACCCCTTTCGTTGTCATCGGCAGCACCCTTATAACACAGTGGTACTTCGGTGACATTGTATCCCCCGTTTGGTTATCTTTCATGGCAAGCCATCCTATGCTTACGTTTCAGCAAGATAGTCCCCATCCGCGCACAACGAGAACTTTTACTGCTTGTTTTCATGCTTGCAGAACACCAGCTTGGCCTGCGAGGTTGTCAGATCTCTCCCCAATTGAGAGCGTTAGGAGCATTATAGCCAGGACCCCTCCAACCGTCTCGGGAATTTGACGGTATAACGCTCCAATTGGATAGAATTTGTCATGATACGACTCAGGAGGACATCCAAAAGTTCTGTTAATCAACTGTTAGCATAAGGGCCAGAGGTGAACCAATGCGTTATTGACATGCTCAATTTGTGAAGGTCTTTCTCTTAAAGAAAGCATCCAATTTTCTGTAATTGTAATCATTTTGTTTGCCTGCACATGTACAGTGTGTCCGAAAAGTCTTCCCTGATCAAACAAATTGATAACTCAGGCTAGAAGTAAGGTATAAATATGAAACTGGTGTCTAATTGTTTACAGACTATCGAAGTTTCTTTTCACACATCAGCAAACTTCTACATGAGCACCCTTGGTAGCACGTAGCACATCTACGCGATATTCAATTTACGTCCACACATTAGCCAACATCACTGGAGGGATTGATTCAACGATTGTGGTTATCCGTTGCCGCAGGGTTTCAAGATCTGGTGCACATGTTCGTTAGACCTCGTCCTTCGCATAACCCCATAAAAAGAAGTCTAATGGGGTTATATCAGGAGAGCGTGGAGGCCAGACCGTTGGCCCATCACGAACAATCTATCGCCCAGGAAAGGTCATATCGAGATAGGCACGAACGTCCAAACCCCAATGAGGCAGTGCACTGTCTTGCTGAAACAAGACATCGGGGTGATACTGAAGCAGCTGTGGAACAGCATACAGTTGCAACATGCCCAGATGCACTGCAGATGTGATGAGAGCCTCAGCGAAGAAGAATGGCCCGATAATTCGATCGTGCAATAGCGCGCACCAAACATTTACCTTTGGAGTGCCCCTGGTGCATCTCCAGTGGGTTGTGAATCCCAAATGCGAACATTATGACGGTTCACTACTCCACTGACAAAAAAGGTCGCTTCATCGGAAAAGGCTATTCGTCTGAGATAACCATCATCATCCTCAATACGTGATAGCATTTCGACCACAAAGTCATATCGACGTGTACTGTCATGGGGCAACAAGGCCTGAATGATTTGCACTTTGTATGCACAAAACAATAAACGTTTGTGTAAAACGTCATGGAGAGAGCTTTTTGGCATCTGTAATTCACGTGAGGCCCTGCACACCAATTTCTTCAGACTCGCAGGAAAGACTGCCAGTAGTAATGGGGTCTGTATGGACCACTTTTGATCCAGAGCAATATTTAAACTAATTTATAAACTGAATGACCACAATGAACCATGACCACTAACAAATGTACATTAGCAGTTACTAAAGATTGCATGAACAAGTGCATGCTAATGAAATGAAGTTGGTAAATATAACTACCACGAACAAGCAATAATGTTACATGATGGCAAAGAACAATTAAGACCTGGTAAAACGCCGGTTCTAACATATAACGAAAAAATATTTATCAAGATCGGTAATGAAATCTGAAGACAAAAATAAAATCATTCTCAAAAATGGCAAAAACCTTCGGCGCCATGGAAGGAAACCCCGGAGGGATTTTTTTCAACTTCTCTTTATCTCATCTCTACCCTACAGGGTTTTTACGAAGTCTTCCCGTAGTCCAAGTTCCATTGCCAGGTCGTCTTCCAGCAAGTTAATGGTAGCTGCCCTTCCATGTCTGTCACCCGTCGTCTTTAATTGAGGGGGCAGAGCTCCAGACAGCAGCATGTTGATGAATGATGATCCCTATTACTTGGGCTGGCCAGACCCAACTCCCAGCCTGGGGCAACTGGGAGCACAAGCAGTCCTTTGCAGTTTGTATATATAGTTGGTATTCTAGTGATAAAGTACATTCTAAAAGCGCTACTTTCATCAACAAATTTTGGACGTATGTATGCGATATTCTTCGCATTATTGTATATCATTTGAAGAGACGAAATGTAAACTGTGTGCAAATGTTAGTATGAATATGAAAACAGCTTTAAAAATAATTAATTTGAGTTTAAAATGAAAAATGTTTCCCTATTACCTCAAACAGAACAAAGATCAGAGCCATCTGTTGGTGGAAGCTCAAACCTGGTACATGTCTCACTGTATGAATCAGCGCTGCACAGCTGTGAGAGATAGCGAAGCTAACAAGGTCACTAGTTGGTTGCATCATACATAGCGGCAGAAGCACACCAAGACCGACAGCTATCGTTTCCTCCTACCGATTACGCAGAAAAACATTGTAGCGCCTCTAATTAAAACCGGCTTTTATGGATTCGCCCATAAAACATCATAAACTAAACTTAACAACCAATTATTTACAATCCCCAACCCATTTTCCCTTTTGTGTACATAACACCAGCAATACCAGCCGATGCTAAGTTTTCATCCCAATCAGGATCTTTACTAAAAACATTAGCCAACGCTTTATCTTGTAGGACTTTATCTGCCTCATGTCTCTTACTTAAATCTTTATTCTCATGATACGCTATATTGTGTTCTTTACAAGCTTCATCTAACCTATTAATTCCTTCATCTCCTCTGTTTAATCGTTCTTCCAGCTTTGTAAACAGACCACAGTAGTTATGACTAGGAATGTGAAGCTCAGGCATTTTAAGATTATTCGGACCCCAATTAACTATTCCTTTGCCATATTTCTTATTTTCTCAGAATGATGGTGGTAACATGTTTAAATATTTTATAATGTATGACGTACCTTTAGGGCTATCAATCACAAAATAGTTAGACTTCGACGTTAACATTTTCATTATTGCAACTTTCTCATTTCGAAAATTATTGTTTCTTGCTTTCTCTTCACCATTAATAACAGCCAGACGATCAATTAAGTCTCTAACATCGTTCATCCAAATGTATTCGATTGGTAGCTCATTATATTCTTTAACAAAATATTTACCTCTCTTTGATGTTGGGGTAATCGTTTCAAAACTTAATTCTGAGCTACTATCGTTTCTACAGTGTTTTCTAGAATGTGCTTAATTATTGATTTATATTTTGCCCCTCTACTCGATCTAGGTTTCCAATTACAAAAAATTGCATTTGATTCAAGTAAGATTTCTCCATAATTTTGTAAATCATCTTCATCAAATTTATCATCAAGATCATCCAAAGTAGTATACTTTTGGGTAAGAAGATTCATTACTCCGTCAGTGGCTCTATATTCTTTTTTCGTACAGTTAAATAATTGTAGAGTCTTCCTACAATAGTTAATGTGTCAAATTTTACAGGTTCATCACCAACATATTTTTCAGCACCAATTGATTTTAAACCGAAAATTTCGTCATTGCAGTTGTTCAGGTATCCCAGTAAACGTGTTCCTATAAAAGTTGGTTTTGGTTTTGGAGTTGCTAGTCCTTGTGATTCGTCATCTTGTTGATAATCATAAGCCATTTGTCTTGCTATGTATTTCATTTCTATTTTTCTTCATCATAATCACGAAGCACATTATCTGCTTCTGATTCGTTTAATGTTCTATTGCTTCCCATATCTTCACTTGTATTAAATTGAAATGGAATAAGGTCTTTACTTTTATTCTCAAGAGCTTTATCTAGTTTGCTTTCAAGTGGTTCACCAAGGTTACCAACTGTATCAATCACAGGTTCTTCCTGTTTTTTGTATTTGTCGTATTCATCAACTCTTTTGTTTGTAACTCCTCTAAACCTATCCCTTAAATATTCTCTCATTTTAATTGCTTCTCATGATTTATTTACATCATAAGGATTCTTCATTTTACTAACCATTTATTATACAAAATAATAAAATGTAAACACAATGTAAACATAACATAAACGCAATGTGAAAAAACGTAAACATAACTCAAGAAAACTTAAACGTAACGTAAATGTAGCATGAAGAAACATAAACGTAACACAATCTTAAAACTTTTGTGCTTCTGGTTTCTTGTTCCAGAATTAATAAGTGTAAAACAGGATCTTGCAAGCTTGATGGTTATATAACCATAAAGCACTCATCTTTCAATTGGTCTAACATTGCGACCCAGTAAAATGTCAGATCTAACACACAACGAGAACTTAACTCAAAAGAAGATACCATAAAAGCACAAACAAATTTTTTAGTTCATTATATAATTGATGGATAGTTTGTTTGATTTACAGAATAACTTATTTGCTTTTAAAACTAAAACGGTGAGTTTTATTATTATTGAAGAAAACAATGATGATGTAAAGATCTTATATGCACGAAGCAATTAGCTATCACATCAAACTTAAATATCAAAAATCATTCGAACAACTAAGGGAAGGGCGATTTGCCTTCCCCTTTAAATGAACAAACAAAGGTTAATGAAGACCATGATGTTAAGATATGGTTTAAGGGTAATTATGTTGCAATGATACTCGGATATGAGAACTCGAAACATGTAATCGAGAGACATGTAGACAATGAAGATGAAATTAGTTATGAATATCTTACAAGAGAAAAACAGACCCCTTCTTCTAAATATGGTAAGCAAGGGGCCCAAAACAGGCCCCCCTTAAAAGACAAGGGGCCAAACCATAAAAGCACAACAAATTTTTTAATTCATTATATAATTAATGGATAGTATAATTGACTTACAAAATAATTTATTCTCTTTCAAATCAAAAAATGTATGCTTTATTACTGTTGTTGAGAATAACGATGTTAAGATATGGTTTAGTGGTAAAGATGTAGCAGAGATGCTTGGTTATAAAAATACAGAAAGGACTATTAGAACATATATAGATGAAGAAGAATTAAGACTGACCAATTTGGTTGGTCTAACATATAACCAAAAAAGAACTATTTTTATCAATGAATCAGGTTTATACTCTTTAATTTTTTCATCTAAACAACAAAACGCTAAAGAATTTAAATGGTGGGTTACTAGTGAAGTTTTACCATCAATAAGAAAAACAGGTCAATATCAACAAACAAACAGAATGAAACAACTAGAAGGAAATAACAAACAACTAAGGGCAAAAGAAGCTACCACGGTGAATATTACAGCTGTTTTAAAGACAGCAACTAATCCTATATCTTGTATCTATTTGTTTTCATTAGGTACCACTAAAGACCTTTGCAAAGAGTTTAGCATTAATGATGTTATTGATGATAACTGCATTTTTTGTAAATATGGTAAAACTAAAGACATAGAAGAAAGAACAAAAGACCATATTAAAACGTATGGCAATATCGAGAATGTAGTATTAACTCTTAAATGTTTTACCATATCGACCCACAGTATGCAACAAATGCAGAAATTTCCATCTCTAAACACTTTAACACATTAGGTGTAAAGATTGATTATAGAAACTTTAAAGAGCTAATTGTGCTTAATAAGAAACAACTCAAAAGGACAATAGAATATTATGAAGAGTTAAACAACAAGTATGCCTTTGATCTTCAAAAGTTAATAAACGAACGAGACTGGTTTCGATCACAACTTAAACTGAGAAACATAACAATAGGCAAACTCAAAACGGAAACAGAAATGGAAAAGCTTTAACAGAAAAACATCTTATTAAAAAAACAACTCAAGGCTGCACTTGAAAGACGATCAATTTAAAATACACAGTCATTATGAAAGGTTAGGTTTTACATGAACAGTTAAGCTAGGGCTTTAATGGTTAACACCAGAAAAGCATACACAATTTAAATCTAAAAAGCAGTTACTCACTATCGTTAGTATCTGTTTCAGTTTCTGATTGTTTTTCGTATGATTTTCCTGTAACTTCAATCTTTTGAAAACTTCTACTGTCACTCAAATTGATTTTACCTCCATAGACAAGATATAATTGTTCTTTACCATCGTTAATTACTTTTCTGGCTTTTTATCAAATGACTCAATGTAGCGATCAGGTAAAAATAATTTATAGTGATCTATGTAAACGACAACCTTAGTACCAAGTTTGGTTTTGCGTAGTTAAGTCTTTTTTATTAATAGTGTTTTGTTAAGTGGAAGTACGTTTAGGTTCTTGAATTGAATATTTTCACCTACTTGGTTGAGTTTAGTGATAATGAATTCCATAATCCTATTTATTATATAAAAATTTTGTTTTTGAAACTGAGTTATTCTTCATGAGTATCATATTCATCATCAGAAGTAGTTGGATTATCAAAATCAAGTTCATCATCAGTTGTTGTGTCATCGTCATTGTTATTGTTGGATCGTCTTATAATAGTTCTACATAAAGGACAAGTGTTGTTATCTCCTAACCAAGCCAGCATACAGTCTACACAGAACACATGTTTGCATGAGGTTTTACACATTTGAGTTTTTGTTTCTTTACATACTGGACATTCGTCTGAGTTCTCTGTCATAGTTAAGCCAGTTGAAAGTAGAAACAGTTTGTTCTTGAGGGATGGACTGACATGCTCATTATGTCTTAGGAAATGAACCATATCGATTTTGTTTCTAATCTTCATTAAGAATGTTTCAGAGAACTTTCTATCATCACACCATATTAGACCATCTAAGTGTAAACAACTGTTTTCAAATTCAAGAGTAAAGCTTTCACTTTTTTCATATAAAAGTACATTTGACCACTGGACTCTATCTTGATATTTTCATACTAATGATTCGTTCAAAAAGGGTGAGGCGTTTGCCCAATTAATAAGATCTTCAAATTCATTTACAAAAGTTTCTGTTAGTAAATCCTTTTTAGAAGAGAGAGTGTTTCAATCCAAGTATTCCCTGAACTATCGACAGAATTCAATAGCACTTTCTGCTGAATGCTTTTTCCAATTGTATACATCACTATAGGCTTTCCAGTCAATATTTTCCTTAAATTCATTTAGGACGTTTTCAGACATCTTCCCTGCATGTTCCCATATGTATGTTGACCAACTGATATATTGTCTTACATGATCTTTATGTTTTAAAACGAAATCTTAGTTGAGATAACGATATTGTCTATTAAAAAATTCTCTTCTCCTACACATTATGTCCCAATGTAGTTTATCAGAATACTTATCAACAATATCTTCATGATTGGGTAAAGTTTGTATGCGTGATAAGGAGATCCAGTCGATGTATTTCTTGAAATGGGTGATGAATGAAAGTGATAGTGCATAATTAGATTTAACATAATTCCAACATAATTTTTTTCTAAACATATAAACTAAATCTTCAGACAGGTTCTGTAGTTGTGATATCTCTGCCCACTTATTTCTTTATAGGTTGTTGAGAACATTGATTACTGTATCTCTAAGCATGGGGTTTTGGTAGTAGTTTACAAGATTTTCAGGGTTCGATTGGCAGATCAGTTCTTTTATAAGGTTAACTTTAATTGAAATCGTTTCTTCTTGGTTGCTTTCTGTTGTTTCATCTTGGTTGGTTGTTTCTTCATTGTTCTCTGTTGTTTCATTTTGATTGGTTGTTTCTTCATTGTTTTCTGTTGTTGTTTCATTTTGATTGGTTCTTTGCTGGTAAGAGTTAATCAAGGTTATAAGATCAGCTTTCCTTAGCTTTGAATAACCACTAATACCTTTCTCCCTACAGTATTGTTTCAGTTGGTTTATCGTTTTGTTTTCTGTTACAAACTCTTCACTTTGATTAGTTATCATTGTTCTTGTTTATATGCGTTAATTAAGCTTATTAGGACTGCTTTCTTTAGCTTAGAGTAACCACAAATACCGTTATCTCTACAGTACTGTTTAAGCTCAGTTATAGTTTTATTTTCCATCATACATCGTTTATTATATAAGAAAAATCTATTTGCGCACTTTCAATTTTTATCTTCACCAAAAGTAAATTAATCCTTTTCGGCCATTTTTGAGGGTCTAAGGGTTTTTTTAGAAGCATCGCCTATAAAAGCACTAATACTAAAACACACACACACACACACACACACACACACACACACACACACACACTTAAAAACTGGGTTGTGATTTGAAGTTATTTAATTTTGTTAACATTATGATACATTCGTTTACTAGTTTTATTTCTTTATAATAGATTCCGTTGATAATATGAAATGTAATTATAATGAATCCTAGTGATAACATATACATCAACAATACAAAAATTTTATCAATACATGAATCGATCATACAACACCAACCCATTGATTATATAGAAACACTAGTTCCTTATAAAAGCAATAGTGATTTACAATTTCATTTTAGTTATGTGGTATGATTTCTTTGAGTCAATTAATATCCATATGGTTTTGTGTCAATTATGTTATTCATTTCTGGTAATATGATTCGTTTGTTGTAATCCATTTTGAATTCTTTCTCTGTTGGTTCGTTAAGTAGTTCCTTTGTTTTCTTGTTTCTGTTTATTTGGTTGTAGTGAAGTGTTACTTTATCCTGTGCTTTGTTGACAATATTTTTCATACATTCTTCATTGAGGACTGAGGAGTTTTCGTAGTTTAGTGTGAAGCCTTTGATTTTTATAACTGTTTTGTTGTTGCTGGTTTTGTAGTGATAACTTGTAGGTCCTGTTGAGTACCATCCAATGATGTAGTTTCCTTTGCCTAATTCATCTGTCCATTCGCCAAGGTTACAACCTGTGTTGACTTCATTGTTGTTGTTGACTATATAAACAATTGAGTCAGTGTCATAGTAAACCACATTTTTACCTAAGTGATCCCACATGTTGTAAAGCCTTAATCGTGCATGTGCTGTAGTAAAAGTTTCAATGTGGATGTTTGTAGAGTTATAATTCTCAATGTAGTGGTCTTTGTACTTGTAGTTCACTTGAACCATATCATCAGTTATAAACAAACATTCTGATATTTCAATTTTATCATCCAAGAGCAGTTCATACCAGCGTTTTACATCTGTAACATATCCAGTTTGAGCTATATTTTGTCTTTGTCTGAACTTACCCCAAAGCGAGTTTAAGCACAATTTGGCTATAGCTCCCTTACCAGGGTTAGGCTCAATTTTGTGCAGTTCTAAATAGATGTTAAGTGTTTGCTTGATATCGTTTATGTAATTCTGTTTTGTAGTGTAATCGTTTTGCCATGGTGATGTTTCTAGTTTCATTTTCATGAAGTCTCTTATGAAACCAGTGAAGAGTTTGTTGCTTGTTTTGTGGAAATGTTGTACCTCATAAACTTCAATTAATTTCTAACCTTCCTCCAGTGCTTTGTCTAGTTCAATTGTTGTCCAAGTACCGGTTATCATTCTTTCTTTGTTGGTGAGTTTACACATTTTTGTTTGGTCAGTCATACATTGGTTACAGAGAGAGAACATTAGTTTGTTAATGTTGTTATCTTCAACAGGTAAAACAGGGTAATAAAGTTTTCTTGGTGGTAGGACTTTACATTTCATATATCCAAAGCAGTCTTCCAAAGGATACACTTCAGGGTCTATGTTTGTTATTGTTGTTGAGTGACCAATTGGGAATTGATCATAGTATAGAACAGTTGGATACAAATTACAAACATCGATGTATTTCATTTTCTTGTTGACAACTTTAAACTTGGTTGCATTTGTTCTACCACCAAAGAATGCATCTCTGAATTTAAGGTTTTCTATAACATTAGTTTTGTTCATCATTGTTTTGTATTGTTTATCTTTAGTACATTTACATTCCCAGGTTTCTATAACTTTGTAATCAGCATTTTCGAGTTGTTGTGTTCTTAATGTTGTTTTATAATTTAAATCTTCCATGGTTTTGTGGTTAACATTGTTGATTGTTTCTTCTTTATAGCAATCTTTACAACCATGCCAGAAACATCCATGATATTGATAAATGGTTTTAGTTTCAGAGTCATAGACGTCAACTATCGATCCACAAATTGTTACTTCGCCATTGTTTAATATGTGTTGAATATTTGGGGTTTTAAAGGAATTAGGCCAAGCAATCGATTTTTTAGAAAACATTTCCTTTTTGTCTTCTTTAATCACACCGATGGTTTATTTTTAATGTATTTTGATCGGAAAATTCCCATGCAGACACTAGCTATTGTTAGGTATTGGAAAGGATCCAAGTTAGCAATTTCATGGAACTGTTTTCTTAGTTCAATGCACTTCTTTATGGTTGTCTTTGCAGGTTTTGTTGTAGCAATAACGATTGCAGTCGTTACAGCAAATTTTATTTATTTCTTGTTCTTCATTTTTTGGTTCCTTGCACATGTAACAATCTAATATTGTTGGTTTACGTTCTATATGTCTCTCTTTGGTGTTATAAGCCTTGTCACACTTGTAGCAATAATAATTAGAACCAATAAAGGCTTGCATACTATTGATTACATCAAAGTGGTTCCCATTCTTGTACAGATATATTTGTGTTTCACGATTTTTTCTGGTGTAGATGATAGAATTAAAGTTTCCAGCACACACGATTTTTATTTGTATGTTCAATAGTTCTTCACATCGTTTAATGCCTTCAAGTGTAAATCTTTCGTCATTATATTCACTTAAACGATTACAAAGTTCCTTGGTTAATGTTGTTTGTATCTTTCAACCTCTTCTAATGTCTTTCTTCTTCTTCTTCTTCTTTCGATTTCGGCCATCTTTGGACCACGTTCAACAATTCACTTGCCCGGCTTTTTGATCTTTTTTTCTCTCTTCCCAATATTTCCTCATCATTTTCGAGTGGTTCCTCCTCCGCTCTTCCGACCATTTCCTGTTATTATTCTTTAGTTTCGTTTCTTCTGGAAAACACTTAATTTCGTTTACTATTTGTCTAAACTTTTCCCTGTCCCTGATTGACTCACGGGTGACATTAAAATAGGCCAAATCCTTTTTCACCATCTGTATCCATTTATTGTTGGTTTTTTCGTTCCTGTTACTATGTTCAAACACTTTTCTTGTTAGTCTGTTTCCATCCATTCTCGACAGGTGACCATAAAACGTTAGTCTGCGTTTACGCATTGCCTCACTCACTTTCTCAATAGTTTTGTATATTTCCTTATTACTCTTTAGCTTGTACTCTTCTCCAATCTTTCTCAGTCCTAATATTTATCTCAAAATTTTCCTTTCTTTCTTTTCCATGTTTTCTATTTCCCCCTTTTTGTTAAGAGTTAGGCACTCCGATGCATACAGGCATTCTGGTCTAATGACAGTTTTATAATGTCTTAATTTAGCTTGAATCGAAATGTTTTTTTTGTTATATATGTCTTTGGTTTTTTGAAAAGCAAATTCCATTTTCCTTGCTCTCGCCTGGTTTGCACTCTTGTCTAAACCATTCACTTGAATTATTTCGCCTAAATACTTAAATTTTTCTACTCTCTTAATATTGCCGTATTTAGTAATAAGATTTTTCTTGTTATTTCTATGATTAGACATATACACGGTTTTTTCAAATGAAATCTGCAGTCCAGCTCTGGCCGAAACTTCTTGTAGTTTCTCCAGGTAGTTCTGAGCTATTTCTTCGTTTTCTGTAACTATTGCCAGATCGTCTGCAAAAGCTAAACAGTCCTCTTCTATTTTTTCTTTTTTTGTTCCAATTCTGATGTCATTCTTGGTGCCTTTGAGTTCTTCTTTCCATATTCTCAATATCTTTTCCAGTACGCAGTTGAAGAGGATTGGGGATAAACCATCACCTTGTCTAACACCTGTTTTAATTTCGAACTTCCTTGAAATTTCACCCATAAATTTAACTTTGGCCTTACTGTTTGTTAGCATCTGTTTGATAATTTGAATTGTTTTCTTATCGACCTCAAATTCTTCCAATACTTTCAGTAATGTTTCTCTATCTACCGAGTCGTATGCTTTTTTGAAATCTACAAATACTATTGCAAATCTCTGGCCTCTTGAGATTCTGTAACGAATTAGTGTTTTCAGGTTAAATATTTGTTCAACACAGGATCTACCTTGTCTAAAACCTGCTTGATATTCACCTATTTTTTTATCCAGAACTGGCTCCACGATTTGAAGTAATTTCCTTGACAAAATTTTGTATCCTACTGGTAGTAGCGAGATCCCTCTATAATTATTAACATTCATCTTATCCCCCTTTTTGTGTAGTGGGTGTATCAGGGCACACTGCCAGTCTTCAGGAATTCTTTCTTCGTCCCAGATCTTCTTAAACATATGTTCCAAAACTTGTGGGAGGTTGGTATCCATTATTTTTAGGATTTCTGGTACTATGGAGTCTTCACCTGGGGCTTTATTGTTTTTTAGACTGTGTATTATGTGTTTTATCTCTTCAGCGTCTGGAGGTTTTGACTCGGTATTAGTATTTCGGTGGTTTTCAAAACTCATTTTATCTTTGGGTGGTTCACAATTTAGTAGATTCTCGAAATATTTTGCTAATATTTCACAATTAGTCTTGTTTGTCAAACCTAGCTTGTTCTCTTCATCTTTAAAACATAAATTTGGGGATTGGTATTTGGTTAGCTGTTTTCTAAAAGTTTTGTAGAAATCTCTAGAATTATTTCTTTTAAAGTCTTCCTCAATCTGTTCTAGGTTATCCTGAAATTTTCTTCTTTTTTTATTACGGAAAAGCTTGGCTGTTTCTCTTCTCTGGATTTTAAAATTGTCAAGATCTTGAGGATCTTTTGTGGAGTTCCATTTCTGCCACAATTTCTGTCTCTTCTCCAGGTTCTCATCACATTCATTGTCCCACCATGGATGTCTTCTTACTCTTTTCACGAGACAATTTTCTTTTGCTATTTCAACTATTTCGTTTTTGATCTCCTCCCATCCCGCTTCCTTATTTATTGTGGATATGCCATCGCTATCTTTGTGCAATGCTCTTTGAAACTGTTGTTTAATTTCTTCATTTTTTAAAGTTTCTGTGTTATATTTTGGAATTTTGTAAAAGGTTTTCTTCTCTTTTCGAAATGGGAGTGGTCTGAATTTAATCGTAGTCAAATAGTGGTCTGAATCAACATCAAGGCTTTTCAGCACTTTAGTGTTTTGAATTTCTTCTTGACAATGAAGTGAGATAGCCACATGGTCAATTTGGAATTCTCCGAGAAGTGGATTTGGTGATCTCCATGTTTTAGTTTTTCGGCTCAGCTTTTTGAAATGTGTTGTCATTATTTTCAAGTTGAAATGCCTACATACCTCTATAAGCCTTTCTCCATTTTTTGAAGTTCTTTTGTGACCTGGGAAGAGGCCTACTGTTCCATGGTATTTTTTCTCCCTTCCTATTTGTGCGTTAAAATCGCCTACTAACATTTTTATGTTCTTCTTTGAGCATCTATCCAGTTCCATTTCAAGTATCTCCCAAAATTCTTCAACTTTCTCCGGGTTATTTTTGTTGTCCTGGTTTATGGGTGCATGACAGTTGATTATAGAGTATCCTTTGTTTTTACATTTAATCTCAAGAATGGATAGTCTCTCAGAACTCGAGTAGAAGTTAGTAACTGAATCTAAAATTGAGTGATGTACCAGAAATGCTGTTCCCAGGTATGGCATTTGTTTCATTAAGATTTTACCTGGTTTTCCTTTAAATAAACGATAGTTTTCAAAATCTAAAGCAGTTTCATCTAAAAACCTTGTTTCTTGTAATGCACATATTAAAATTTCTTTCTGGTTCAGCTTTTCAATCAATAATTTCAATTTTCCTACTTTAATTAGAGAGTTTACATTTAGGGTTGCAAACATAGTTGCTTTCTTAAATTTCAGTGTTGAGGGCTGCATACATGTTGGTTGGGGTCCTCCAAAATCCTTTGACCCCTTTGCATTGTTTCTACGAACAACGGAGGATTTGCCATTCGGTCTACCTCTTGGAGTAGTGTCTATCTTTGACGACGTTCCCATCATGCTTTGCAGTAATTGTTGGATAATAAATGTTTCGTTTAGTAAACTCTTTGTCAAATATGATGTTTGTTATGTACGTTAAAGCTGTAATTATTGCTCTTGGACAACAGAGGTTATTGTTAATCGGGATTATACACTTCTGGATTCTTTTGTCTTTGGTAATATTAAGGTTGGCCGGAGTGGCCGTGCGGTTCTGGGCACTACAGTCTGGAGCCGAGCGACCGCTATGGTCGCAGGTTCGAATCCTGCCTCGTGCATGGATGTGTGTGATGTCCTTAGGTTAGTTAGGTTTAATTTGTTCTAAGTTCTAGGCGACTGATGACCTCAGAAGTTAAGTCGCATAGTGCTCAGAACCATTAGGTAATATTAAGTAGTTTCTTGTTAGTTTTACTACCTTTTGGCATACTGATTACTTGTATGTTGAAAGTTGTTTCTTCTATGTCTACTGATTCATCAGAAGTTAAAATTGTTTGTATGTGATCCAAAACACTTTGCGCATTAAGTTCTGTAGTTATTGGTGTGGATATTGCTTTTGTCCAGAATCCATTGTTAAGTGCTGTTATTCTAAGTTTATCACGTTTTTGAAACTTGGAGGCGTGTTTAGCTTGATCAATCACATCATCTAAAGCACTACTCTAAAGTTCTTCTTCTTCTTGGTTTCAAATAATGAACTGTCAAAGGGAAAGTTGTTATATAGCAGATTATTACGTTCTTGTCTTCCAATATGTTGAAAAAACTGATGCAGGTCCTCCTAGTAGTTTGGTTCTGTAATCATCAGCTATTGATTTTATTAGTTGGGGTTTGTTTAACTTAGAAACGCCTGTTATGTTTTGTTCCTTTGCCATTTTTCTTAGCTCATCAATTTTTTAATCTTTTGCTCATAATGAGTTTCATTCATCAAAAATTCTACAATGCGAAAAATTTGTTCAGATAGTTCTTGTTTGTTAAGTTTGTAGTAATACTTAATTCTGTATATCTTGCCAAACTCTCTTAGTTGTTTGAGTTCGTAATGGTTGGCAAATTTTTTAATCACACGCTCATTCATACTCCTATTAATTTCTTGATTATTATTCGACATAATATTTATTATATAAAAAAACTTATTTTTGGTCTTTCAATTTTTATCTTCACCAAAAATAAATTAATCATTTTCGGCCGTTTTTGAGGGTCTATGGGGGTACCCTACGGATTTTTTAAATTTTTTCTAAATTTTCGTATTTTCGACTCAAAATTTAATCAAGAATTTTTCCATTGTTTTAACCCGTTGTTTTCGTGGGTAGTTGTTAAAGGGGGCCCTATGTAGTTGTTAAAGGGGGGAGGGCTGAAATGGGCCCCTTATATAGGGAATTTTATCTTCTTACAATATATATATTAACAAACGAGCTTTTACTTGATCTCATTTAATTACTCATGTCGATCTTAAACATATCAGACGTATTCATTCTTCATTCAATCAAACATTATGGGTCTCGATTGTTCTTTGTCATCATGTAATATTATTGCTTGATCATTTACTCAACTTCATTTCATTAGCATGTACTTGTTCATGCGATCTTTAGTAACTGCTAATGTACATTTGTTATTGGCCATGGTTCATTGTGCTCATTCAGTTTATAAATTAATTTAAATATTGCTCTGGACCAAAAGTGGTCCGTACAGACCCCATTACTACTACTGCCTTACAGCTTCCATCCTGTCTGCTGAGGTTCTTGGTCAACAAGACCTCAGAAGGTCAGCAATCTATCCTGTGTTCTTGAACTTCTCATACCAGGCTTTAATGCTCTTGACATCAGGTGGATTCCTTTCAAATGTTGTCTGGAAGTGTCTCTGCACTGTGGTTGGTGATCGTCTCTCATGGTACCACAGGACACACTGTGTCTTCTCCTGATTGGTTAACATGGCTTCTTGGGCACTGCACCTCATCCACTACTTACATACTGCTAACCTAAAACAGAAAAAAACTTTGATAGTTGCAAACAATTCGACACAAGTTTCATATTTGTATCTTACTTCTAGCCTGAGTTATCAATTTATGTAATCAGGGAAAGTCTTTTCTGACACCCTGTATATTACGTTTATCAAATTCCGCCCCATTCGGATACTTCCTCCATAGTGCGTCGACTGTTTTTTATTTTTATTAATTTTTTGCCTTATAGTGTATTTTATAATCGTAGTTTGATAAAATCAGTGTTCATCTCCATAAGAGTTACGCCGTTCTGGAACACTGTTGTGGGGTCCAAATATAGCCTCTAGTCTAATGTGGAAGTTGAATCTGTGGTCGTTATGTATTCCTGCAACTTTTTGAAGCAAACAAACTAGCGATATCTTTCTTTTCAATTTGGTTATAATTCCTGTGAGCAATTGTCAGCGTTCCAGGCTGAAAGGAATCAGCCTCTCTAAACCATCCAGTCTATATGACAAGACTGCATCAGTTTCGTATTTGTGAGTATCTGCTGCAATAGCAAATATTTTAGTTGGACCCTATGTAATTATATCTGGTGTCTAGGAAAACTTGTCTCAGCAAACGGTGTTGCCGCATTGGTAACACCTGTTACCGTCGGATTACAAAAGTTAAGCGCTGTCGGGCTTGGCTAGCATTTGGATGGGTGACTGTCCGGTCTGCCGAGTGCTGTTGGCAAGTGGGGTGCACTCAGCCCTTATGAGGCAAATTGAGGAGCTACTTGATTGAGAAGTAGCGGCTCCGGTCACGAAAACTGACAACTGCAGGGAAAGTGGTGTGCTGAACTCACACCCCTCCGTATCTGCATCCAGTGATATCTATAGGTTGAGGACTCCTGAGCCATGTTCGGACGGAGAGTAAACCTTGTTTTAATGCTTCAAGTGCACGTTGGGATTCATCGTTCCACATCCATACCTTTAAGGGGTTCGCTTGTGGATGTTTCATTTGGCAAGAATTTTTTGCACTAATTGATTTGGCCTAGAACAGCACATATACAACTGAGTCCTTGTGAGGCAAAGGGTCTTTAATTGCTTCAATGTTCGTGACGTTGGCCTGATGCTATTTTCATAACAGAATGTGTCCTAAGTATTGACTTCTCGCTGGAGAAAATGGAATTTTCTTTGCAACATGCTAAATAGGTGGTATATAAAACCATAACTATACGCTACATATTATGTAATTGCTCACCAGAGTTTTCCCTGAGACAGCAATATCATCCTGGTCAGAGCGTTAGCTGCTTTACTAACTAATTACTCTAAATATCACTGGAACAAACTCAGTGCAACGGCTGTGTTGATGGACTTCTCTTTTTTTCGGTCATAAGTCCCTTGACTGATTTCGCGTGGTCGGCCACGAAACTCTCTCCTGCACCATCCCTTTCACTCAGAGTAGCACTTGCAACCTATGTCCTCAACTATGTACTGATATATTTCAATCTCTGGCTTCCTCTACAGTTTTTGCTCTCTAGGGTTCAAATGGCTCTCAGCACTATAGGACATCTGAGGTCATCAGACCCCTAGAACTTAGAACTACTTAACCCTAACTAACGTAAGGACATGACACACAGCCATGCCCGAGGCAGGATTCGAACCTGCGACCGTAGCAGTCACTCGGTTCCAGACTGAACGGCCTAGAACCGCTCGGCCACACCGGCCGGCTTTGCTCTCTATGGCTCCATCTAATACCACGGAAGTTATTCCGCGATATCTTAACAGACTCCCTATCATACTGCTCCCTCTTATTGTCAGTGTTTTCCATATATTTCTTTCCTCGGCGATTCTCTGGGGAACATCGTCATTCCTTACATTATCAGTACACCTAATGTTCAACATTCTCCTGTAGCACAACATCTCACACACTTCGATTCTCAGCTTACCCATTCAATATCCTCATATGCTTTCTCTATTTCTTCATCTTCTGGCTGCGGCTTTGGCAGGTATCGCTGAAATATCATTGTTGGTGTAGGTTTGTTGTCGATTCTGCCACAGGTGGGCAAGAGAGTTACGTATTGCTAAGCAAAACACGGCTGACAGGCTTGCAAAGCAGAGCCAGCTGGGCATGGTATAGCAACAGGCGACGCTGCAATATTCTAGTGGAAGGATGGAAGCCTTTCCTCACTTGCCTCCATGGGAGTGTTTAGAGTACATGTCTTAAGCCTTAAACGAACATACGCTACTGGCATTAAAATTGATACAACAAGAAGAAATGCAGATGATAAACGCGTATTCATTGGACAAATATGTTATACTAGAACTGACATGTCATTACATTTTCACGCAATTTGGGTAAATAGATCCTGAGAAATCAGTACCCAGAACAACCATCTCTGGCCGTTCAAAAGTGGTTCAAATGGCTCTGAGCACTATGCGACTTGACTTCTGAGGTCATCAGTCACCTAGAACTTAGAACTAATTAAACCTAACTAACCTAAGGACATCACGCACATCCATGCCCGAGGCAGGATTCGAACCTGCGACCGGAGCGGTCGCTCAGCTCCGGACTGTAACGCCTAGAACCGCACTGCCACTCCGGCCGGCACCTCGGCCGTAATAACGGCATTGTTATGCCTGGGCATTGAGTCAAACAGACCTTGGATGGCGTGTACAGGTACAGCTGCCCATGCAGCTTCAACACGATACTACAGTTCATCGAGAGTAGTGACTGGCGTATTGTGACGAGCCAGTTGCTCGGCCACCATTGACCAGACGTTTTCAGTTGGTAAGAGATCTGGAGAATGTGCTGGCCAGGGCAGCAGTCGAACATTTTCTGTATCCAGAAAGGCCCGAACAGGACCTGCAACATGCGGTCGCGCATTATCCTGGTGAAATGTAGGGTTTCGCAGGGATCGAATGAAGTGTAGAGCCACGTATTGTAACACATCTGAAATGTAACGTCCACTGTTCAAAGTACCGTCAATGCAAACAAGAGGTGACCGAGACGTGTAACCAATGGCACTCCATAGCATCACTCCAGATGATACGCCAGTATGGCTATGACGAATACACGCTTCCAATGTGCGTTCACCGCGATTTGGCCAAACACGGATGCGACCATCATGATGCTGTAAACAGAACCTGGATTCATCCGAAAAAATGACGTTTTGCCATTCGTGCACCCAGGTTCGTCGTTGAGTACACCATCGCAGGCGCTCCTGTCTGTGTTGCAGCGTCAAGGGTAACCGCAGCCATGGTCTCCGAGCTGATAGTCCATGCTGATGCAAATGTCGTCGAACTGTTCGTGCAGATGGTTGTTGTCGTGCAAACGTCCCCATCTGTTGACTCAGGGATCGAGACGTGGCTGCACGATCCGTTACAGCCATGCGGATAAGATTCCTGTCATCTCGACTGCTAGTGATACAAGGCCGTTGGGATCCAGCACGGCGTTCCGTATTACCATCCTGATCCCACCGATTCCTTATTCTGCTAATAGTCAATGGAGCTGGACCAACGCGAGCAGTAATATCGCGATACGATAAACCGCAATCGCGATAGGCTACAATCCGACTTTTGCCAAAGTCCTCCTTACACGAGGTATCACAACAACATTTCGCCAGACAACGCCGTTCAACTGCTATTTGTGTATGAGAAATCGGTTGGAAACTTTCCTCATGTCAGCACGTTGTAGGTGTCGCCACCGGCGCCAACCTTGTGTGAATGCTCTGAAAAGCTAATCATTTGCATGTCATAGCCTCTTCTTCCTGTCGGTTAAATTTCGCGTCGGTAGCACGTCATTTTCGTTGTGTAACAATTTTAATGGCCAGTAGTGAGGTTTATAGTTTTTTTTTTTTTTGTCTTGTGAAAGTTAGTTTTCAAAAAGTGTGTTCTTAAGGACAAATCTTTGAAGGAACCAGAGACGCAAAGTATATCAGAGCCAGATGCAGTGTGCATATTGTTAGAAGAGGTATCACAATTACCAGTAGGTAAAACAGAACTGCGTTGGTTGGTGGAATCACGTTCCTCCCAACAGTTTGTAGATTTGATAGCCGCAAGTTTAATCGATCCTTTTTCTGGTAAGGCAACCGAGGATGTGCACATTTTTGTGGGACATGTTGGAAATCTGGCTGAGATGGAAGGTCGGTCTGCTAAGGAATTATTGATTGCTGCAAAACTGAGGCTAACAGTGGAAGCTAAAAAACTCATCCAGGGTATACAGAAACCCTTAAGGGAGACACAACATTCAAAGAATATAAAGAAGGATTAGTTCAGACATATATATGAAACGAAACAATGCCAGACACTTTAGGGAAGAACTGGGGGTAATAACTAACAGAAATAAGGGAAATGTGGAACAATTTGTAGACTGGATAAGGAAAATTAATGGATGTACGTATGAATTAGGACAAGATACAGCAGACAATGAAATTATTTTGCAAGAAGCTTAGCAGAGGGCACTCGGTGCTTTTTTTTAGAGGGCTGCATGCAGAAATGTCAAGATGTGCACGGACAAGTGTCCGACAGATTTGCTTAAAGCAGAGCGGTTAGCTATAGAGAGTGACGAGATTGATTTGTCGACTGTAATGAAGGGTAAGGGGACAGTGTTTGAGGTAGGTATAGAGTGTTCCAGGCGCAATTGGCCGGGCATGTAAGGAGGCTTCAGAATAATGTGAACAAAGCAAGAGAAAATAATAGTTTTAGAAGTAGAGGGCCGGGGAATAATAAGGTGCTAAACGCCAACTGGAGCCCAATGTTCACCTACAATCATTCCCAGTGAGATTGGATCCTACGAAATCGTATGCAGAGGTGGACTGTGCGATAAGAGGAATAGCAGGAAGGAATGGTTGCGGGCTATTGTTGGACACAAGGGAGTATGTGTAGTTGCCAATAGAGATCTGGTGGAACGTATGCAATGGGGTTCACCATGGTACTGACTGGATAGAGTGGGGGATAGAGGTGTCACACCATTAGTATTGGTGGGCGTAGACTTTTGCCTGGATAGGATTCAATTTAAACAATGTGTAGAGATGTGCTACATGTGAGTGAGGGCTGTGACATGGTCCTAGGATTAGGTTTCTTACGTCAGAATTGTGTTATAATCGATCTTCAGCAACACAGGGTGTTTTAGGTGAAGCCAGTTTAGCGCCAGTGTAGCGTTGTTGCAAGGGGAGTCTGTCACGAAAGATGAACCGATAAAAGCGGGCACAATCGCAATAAGACTTGATTCGCACGACTGTGTGCCCAAGGGCACTGGAAAATCATTTGGGGTCAATGGTGATTCTAGCTTGTTGGCAGAAATTTGTGTATGGTGCAACCGTTACAAGGGAATGAATTATTAGGTCAGGCAGGTTCCTCAGTTAAAAGAGATATTGTTTGCATACAAGATAATTTTGGCACACAGGACACAGATGAATAAAGAGTTTGTTAATCGCTAGTATGGATATCCTGGAGGAAGAAGAATGGGACATGAGGGTGTCAGCCACAGACAACTGCCGAACGCCACTGAAACTTCGTTACGAGAAGAAATGAAGCACCTCCAGGGAATCAAAAGGAACGGATGGAAAAATTACTTTTGGAATTTAAGGATTTATTTGTTCCAAAACGGCCGTTACTTGCTATGCATATTACACAGCACCACATACCAACTGGGAATGAACCACCAGTCTACCGCAGACCATGCAGATTACCTATGTACTTACAGACACTTTTTGAGGAATTTATCGATAGACAGCTGACAAACGGAATAATTGAAGTAAGCAATAGTGCCTGGAGGGCAGGAATAGTAGTTGTGCCAAAAACAAAACAAAAGAAGACCAATGGATGGAACACAAAAATATAGGTTTTGTTGTAAAAAAAATGGTTCAGATGGCTCTGAGCACTATGGTACTCAACTTTTGAGGTCATCAGTCCCCTAGTACTTAGAATTACTTAAACCTAACCAACCTAAGGACATCACACACATCCATGCCCGAGGCAGGATTCGAACCTGCGACCGTAGCGGTCTCGCGGTTTTGTTGTCATTACAGACATCTAAATGCAAAAACTGTTGTTGATACCTACCCTTTGCCAAACATCTCTGAAACCGTGGAAAATGTAATGAAATGTAAATGTTTTCCAACAATGGATTTGAAGAGTAGTTATCGACAGATAGAGGTTGCAACGTAAGATCGACACAAAATAGCGTTTTCTGCACCCTGGGGCACTGCCAATCCAGAAGAATGCCATTCGGATTTAAAAAATCTACTTGCATCGTTTTAGAGATTTTTGGACGGAGTACTCAGAAATCTAAAACTACGGCAATGCTTCCAGAATCTCGGTGACATAATCGTCTGTGTGACTGCAGTTGTACGAATACCTGGTGACGACATTAAGTAAAGTGAACATTTTTGTTTTCTAAAATCTTTTTCACTATACGCAAGAACTTCGATCGAAGGGTGCATAAAGAAAAAAGGAACCGAAATTAATTTAAGAAGAATGTCGATAAGATCGGCATGGAAATTGTAAAATAATAAAGAAACTCTTTGTTCTGTGTAATTAGAATGAGAAGATTTTATTTGTTAACTACTGTACAAGGACAAAGAATCTACTATTAGGTTTCTCTTGTTCTGGAATTCACGCTACCGTAGGCCATTGAGCTTTGTAAGTCTGCAATAATTCAATAATTGTTCAAATGTATTATAGAAAGAATTTTTCTTGTTCCAATTAAGTATACAGTTCTTTGCCATGCAGGAATAGTAAGTTTCCTAGTTTTCAGTAACTGCAGCAGTGCGGAAAGATCTCGCCAATAAAAGTCATTAACGGCCGTAACACGCTCAGGTGTAAACGCCTGAGAGTATATAAATTATTTCTCTTTGATGAGCCTTATATGAATGTATAAATAACTTTAAGGCATTTGCAGTATTTACCATAATTTGTTGACTTCCAGTACAGTGATTCAAATAGGCCACTTTACGGCGATCGATTACCATTTCAAAGACAATATTTTGAGGTAAAAAAGAAAAATAAATAATTTATGTTTCCTTACGAAGGGCAACAATATTTCGCTATGCGACACCCAAAAATAATAATATTTTCTCATGCTTATGTTTATCAAAGATAACATGAGTTGTTTAGCTTTCGATAGATTCAAGTGGTTCAAATGGCTCTGAGCACTATGGGACTCAACTTCTGAGGTCATTAGTCCCCTCGAACTTAGAACTAGTTAAACCTAACTAACCTAAGGACATCACACACATCCATGCCCGAGGCAGGATTCGAACCTGCGACCGTAGTGGTCTCGCGGTTCCAGACTGCAGCGCCTAGAACCGCACGGCCACTTCGGCCGGCTTTCGATAGATCACACAAACGTTTTACGTGTAACATTTTGATGCGCTTCACGCCACGCGTCCGCAACAAGGCTGTGTGTCGTTATTTAAAACAAAAGTTATTTTAATTAAAGAATCAGAGCAGAGGTCAGTAGATTGTCCCCCGTTAGTTATTGGACTTCTACTCTTTTCTGTAGTACACATTTCACTACAGTACTTTTCAGTATATTTTCCCCTTTAGTATAGATGCCATAAAACCACTACATTTAAAGCACAAGTACAATATGGAACAGGATATGCAGCATCTAAGGGAAATATTCCTAAGTTAAAAACAATGAAGTTGACATTCAGTACAGAACAGTGTAATTTTGTGATAGAAGAGGTAGCATACCAAGGTGATATTGAAAGTAAAGATGGGTTAAGACAGACCCAAGATTAATTAGAGCTGTATGTGAATTTCCTGTACCAGAATCTGCAAAGGAGTTGCAATCGTTCCTAAAAGTCAGGAACAGTTGACGCCGGTCCGTAAAGTGATTTGCGAATATTACTAGACCGTTGATAAAGTTGTTAAAAAAGAGTATTAAACCCGTGTGGACCGAAAAGTGCCAACATGCCTTTGATGAGCTAAAAGAAGCTTTAACATCGAGTCCGATACAGGTGTTTTCGAATTTTGATAGGGATTTTGCTTCATCGTGTGATGCATCAAACCATGCAGCTATTTGTGTGTTGGGACAAGAGGTAGAAGGCGTAGAACATCCGCTAGGTTAAGCATCAAGACAACTACATTCCGCAGAAAAAAATTATTCCACAGTGGAGTCTCACTGGTGGAATCAAATATTTCAAATGATATTTGTGCGGTAAAAAGTTTAGAGTAATAACAGATCAGTAAGACTAAGTGAAGTTGATTTAGAAGTCAAGCATAAACCTGGGAAGAAGCACGGAATTGCAGGTGGCCTGTTAGGATAATAAACAACAGGAATGGCAAACTGCACAGTGATCGGATGACCAATGTAAGCAGTATTTTAAGCATTCACAGTTAAGTATGCAGGATGGGTTGTTACGCAGAGAAACCAAGTCGGGGTTGCATGTATTAGTACCAGCGAAGCTGAGGAACAGAGTGCTGTAAGACGCTCACATATTAGCGGGCCATGGAGGTTGCAGATCCACCAACAGAAGAGTAGCAGAAAGGTATTGGTGGAAGAACAGGCGAACGGACGTAAGCAAAAGTGTGCGGAATTGCATACAACGTGCACAGAGAGCAGATCTGTGTCGAACGAGAGAACCGTTGCAGAGGTTACCTGCGGCATTAGCATCATTCGAATTTCTGGGAATTTATGTTTTACTAGTAACAGACAAGGACACGAACTTCATATCAGATCTATTCAATGAATTGCGCCAGTTATTGAATGTGAAGAGGTTAAGGACGAGCTCTCTCCATCCGCAAGCCAATGCAAAAACTGAAAGAATGCATAGGACAATCGGGAAGATGCTTGGATACTCTGTTGACTTACAAAGGTGATGTCTTCTCTTACAACTCAAAACAGCATAGGAACACAGTATTGTCACCATATGCAGTAGTATATGGTAGTAGCATGCCATCAATGTTCGAAATATTGAAAACAAAGAAAGGGAGGACTCGACAGTCTGTTAAGAAATTTGCCAGAGTGGTTAGAGAAATTTGGAACAGAGTACTGAGGGCAGATGTACGAGCTCTGGAGAAACAGGAAGAAGTAGTGGACCGTACAGCAAGAATGACACCGTATAACGTTGGTCAGTGGGTGCTGCTGCTTCGTATACGCCGAAGGAAAATACAAAGAAGTTTTTGCAAAGTATCAGAGACCATACTAAGTTGTAGAGCTATGTCGCCAGTAAATGTCAAGAATCAGTTGCTAACGAGACCGACAGTTGTGCATGTGGAACAACTGAAACCTTTTCAAGGTAGTCCAGTTGTTATTCCAGGGATAGGACGGGAGAGTGACGGGAGAGTGACGGGAAGATAAACAAGAGGCTGTGAATGAAACGGTAATGAGGAACCCGTATGGATGATGGCCTAGGAGATAATCATTTTATAGTTTCTTTAGGTTAGGTATAGATTTAGTGTAATTAGTGCAAGCAACTGCGGAGCAAAAATGAATTTAAAGGGGAGCGAAGTGACAGGTACTCTTGCCCATAGGTGCGGTACAGAGAAGGCGAGATGATGTGGTTCATAACGGGACTAGTGATCTTCACTGGGGTGGAAGCGTTACGGAACCAGCATTTGGTAGTGCTGTTCGCCAAGCAGGAAGAGGCAGTGATCACCAGTCATCACTGGGTGATACGGGTGGTCTTCAACGCACGGGAGGTACGTTACGAGGCGCGAACATTGAAAGAAGGGTTCGATAAATTCCACCAGGGAACAGAAAGGCATGGGATACTCAAAGGAAATGCCAGGGGTGTGTGAGAGAGTACGTGGAGCGTACGAGATTACCCAGGTAATGGGGGTTATTACATATACGCGACGGGACAGTGGTTGAATCGGCGCTAGAGGACGGCTTATGAAAATAATATTTGGCACTGTTGTATGAGGAAAAATTCGGAGGGTGGACAGCACTGTAGCAGAGATCAAGCAGTGGGCAAAGGGGAACAAAGTCGTGAGTGACTGGCACACTACGCAGATTGCAAGTTTAGAGATGGACGTATTGAATAACACATGACTAGTACGACAACTAACTCGAGAAATAATGACGTAAGCCAGAGCTACAGAAGAGGCAGTCAATCAGAATATCAGGGAACTACAAACTGAAGTAGAAGTCTTAGATAGGGCCGTTATAATGACAAAATGATGCATTCCGTAGAAGATAATGTTTGGAAAGCACGAGGGAAAGTAACAGAACTACAGGAGTCTTTGCAGCAGGCTATATGAGGTCAGCTAGAGATAAACTTGCAGCCACCAGAGTAGAATTTAGAGGGTCCAAGTAAAATAGAGGAGGAACTAGCGCCTGTGTTGGAGCTGGGTTTAGAACGCGGGCACAAAAGGTTCCCTTTTGATTTCAAGGTAGCCATAACTTCAGTTGGAACTGATGGAGCGAAGATTTATATTTTCGTTTCTACACCAGGAACAGGGAAACAAGCACGTTACGACTGCTGCATAATTCATGTGTATCGTGTCAAGTGAGGCATACTGAAGGAATTTGTGAGAGTAAAATCGCAACGGCTATTATTAATTACAAAAGACAAGAAAATATATGTGGAAATGGAGGAAACAAAGTTATAAAAATGGTAGGGTCAGGATGCCTGCACAGTAAAACTGCTAATGGGACAATAGGAGGTAAGAGGATGCAATAAAAAAATGATCGAACCGGAATCGTACTTTCAGCAGGTCGAGGTGCTTTGGTTGTGCTCTGCCTTTCACAAAATGGTAGTAGTGACTAGTTGTTTCGATCAGAGGAGCTTAAGTGAGCAAAGAGGCTAGAATTAAAGGGGAGAGGTTTTTCTGTTAAATGGAACGGCATGCGAGATAATGGGCCTGCTTTCCATATACCCGCCGCTATTTGAGGGATAACTCACTCTAATATTTCGCAGCCACGTTTGTACTGGTCAAAAGAGCCCATAGAAATGCTATCTGCCGCAAATCTAACCACCTTAAATCAAACTCCAGGATCGGAATTAATGCAGTCCATGAACACGCTTCTGAACCAGCAGGAGAAACCTTAGTGCAGCATGTAAATTTATATCGGGAAAATCAGTATCCGAAAGAGACAACATTTACTGTTGTTCTACCAACCACCACAGTTCTGCTAAGAGTAGTGCTTGTATTGGTATGTAAAAGACGAAGCAAAAGACTGTGTACAGACCCAGTCGTCATTCAGATTCCAGTGGATTGGATAACCTAAGCATAAAAGCAGCAGAATGAAGATAAACACAAAAGGGGTCTTATTAAAGATAATCGATTCATTTTAGTTTGTAAGTTTGGCATATAGCTTTGAAGTTATTGTGCAAGAAACCTAGTAATGAAATAAGTTACACTGTGTTTATATTAAGAGGCAGGGCAAGGCGCCCTATAGAAATGTGTAATACGACGTGACAGGGCTATGATAGCCAACTGTTAGAATAATTCTTAAGTGGGGAAAAAGGGCCAGAACGGCAGGTCGCCAGGAAGTTCAGTGTAAAGAACAATCTAGTTTGGTCGACTCAAGGGTCTGTATCTTGATAAAAAGGAGGGCAGTGTTGCATATTGACTGTATTCGGTCAAAAAGTATTCCAGAGTGGAAGTGAACTGCACCAGAGAAAGCCGCAGGCAGGCAAGAGTGTTATGCATTGCAAAGCAAAACACGATAAACAGGCATTAAGAAGGAGAATTTCTTGTCAATTCCAATCACCTCTGGTGGTATAATTGTGTTGTTGTGTGTGTGTGTGTGGGGAAGGGGGGAGGGGGCAATTGGAGCACCAGGGCTCGAGTCCCGGAAAGGGCACTGCCAATTTTAATTTCACATCAATTCACGGGTAGGGGGTGGGGTAGGATGTCAGCACAGCCCTGGGACAAAGAAAATCCCCACCAAAATTCGAAATTCCCACCAGATTGGAAATTCCCAACACATTTCAAAATTTCTGCCAATACGACAGGTTGGTGGAGGGGGAGGAGTGGGTGAGGTGGGGAGGAGGGGGAGGAGCTGTTGCACACGTGTAGGCTGAGAAAAACACGTGACGTCATCCAGGGTTGGGGTGGGCGTGGTAATTAATTCCCCCCCCCCCCCCCCCCCCCCCCCGTGAACCACGTACCTTGCCGTTGGGGGGGAGGCCTGCGTGCCGTCAGCGATACAGATAGCCGTACCGTACGTGCAACCACAACGGAGGGGTATCTGTTGAGAGGCCAGACAAACGTGTGGTTCCTGAAGAGGGGCAGCAGCCGTTTCAGTAGTTGCAGGGGCAACAGTCTGGATGATTGACTGATCTGGCCTTGTAACACTAACCAAAACGGTCACGACGTGCTGGTACTGCGAACGGTTGAAAGCAAGCGGAAACTACGGCCGTAATTCTTCCCGATGGCCTGCAGCATTACTGTATGCTTAAATAATGATGGCGTCCTCTTGGGTAAAATATTCCGGAGGTAAAATAGTCCTCCATTCGAATCTCCGGGCGGGGCCTACTCAGGAAGACGTTGTTATCAGGAGAAAGAAAACTGGCGTTCTACGGGTCGGAGCGTGGAATGTCAGATCCCTTAATCGGGCAGGTAGGTTAGAAAAAAAAGGGAAATGGATAGGTTAAAGTTAGATATAGTGGAAATTAGTGAAGTTCGGTGGCAGGAGGAACAAGACTTCTGGTCAGGTGAATAGAGGGTTGTAAATACAAAATCAAATAGCGTTAATGCAGGAGTAGGTTTAATAATGAATAAAAATGTAGGAATGCGGGTAAGCTACTACAAACAGCAAAGTGAAAGCATTATTGCGGCCAAGATTGATACGATGTCCATGCCTACCACAGTAGTACAAGTTTATATGCCAACTAGCTCCGCAGATGATGAAGAGATTGATGAAATGTATGATGAGATAAAAGAAACTATTCAGATAGTGAAGGAAGATAAAAAATATAGTCATGAGTGACTGGAATTCAATAGTAGGAAAAGGAAGAGAAGGAAACGTAGTAGGTGAATATGGAATGCTGGCCGGTGTGGCCGAGCGGTTCTAGGCGCTTCAGTCTGGAACCGCGCGGCCGCTACGGTCGCAGGTTCGAATCCTGCCTCGGGCATGGATGTGTGTGTTGTCCTTAGGATAGTTAGGTTTTAGTAGTTCTAAATTCTAGGGGACTGATGACCTCAGAAGTTAAGTCCCATAGTGCTCAGAGCCATTTCAATCATTTTTGAATATGGAATGAGGTTAAGGAATGAAAGAGGAAGCCGCCTGGTAGAATTTTGCACAGAGCATAACTTAATCATAGCTAACACTTGGTTCTAGAACCATAAAAGAAGGTTGTATACATGGAAGGAGCCTGGAGATACTGGAAGGTGTCAGATAAATTATATAATGGTAAGACAGAGATTTAGGAAGCAGGATTTAAATTGTAAGACATTTACAGGGGCAGATGTGGACTCTTGATTATGAACTGTAGATTAAAACTGAAGAAACTGCAAGAAGGTGGGCATTTAAGGAGATGGGACCTGGATAAATTGAAAGAACCAGAGGATGTAGAGAGTTTCAGGGAGAGCATTACGGAACGATTACCAAGAATGGGGGAAAGAAATACAAAAGAAGAAGAATGGGTAGCTTTGAGAGATGAAATAGTGAAAGCAGCAGAGGGCTAATAGAAATCCTTGGATAACAGAAGAGATATTGAATTTAATTGATGAATGGAGAAAATATAAAAATGCAGTAGATGAAGCAGGCAATCAGGAATACAAACGTCTCAAAAGTGAGATGGACAGAAAGTGCAAAATGGTTAAGCAAGGTTGGCTAGAGGACAAATGTAAGGATGTAGAAGCATGTATCGCTAGGGGTAAGATAGATACTGCCTACAGGAATATTAAAGAGACCTTTGGAGAAAAAAGAACCACTTATATGAATATCAAGAGCACAGATGGAAACTCAGTTCTAAGCAAAGAAGGGAAAGCAGAAAGGTGGAAGGAGTATAATGAGGGTCTATACAGGGGCGATGTTCTTGAGGACAATTTTATGGAATTGGAAGAGGAGGTAGAAGAAGATGAAATGGGAGATGTGATAATGCGCGAAAAGTTTGACAGAGCACTGAAAGACATAACTCGAACCAAGGGCCCGGGAGTAGACAACATTCCATAAGACCTACTGATAGCCTTGGGAGAGCCAGTCCTGACAAAACTCTACCATGTGGTGATCAAGATGTATGAGTCAGGCGCAATTCCCTCAGACTTCAAGAAGAATATAATAATTCCAATCCTAAAGAAGGCAGATGCTGACAGATGTGAGCCGGCCGGGGTGGTCGAGCGGTTCTAGGCGCTACAGTCTGGAACCGGGCGACCGCTACGGTCGCAGGTTCGAATCCTGCCTCGGGCATGGATGTGTGTGATGTCCTTGGTTAGTTAGGTTTCGTACAGAACACTTCTACGGTCTAAACGTAAATAATACTCGAGTGTAAAAAATTTGTAAATTTGCGGTAATATCTTATGGAAACAAACTGCTTAGGTCACCGGTCCTTAAGCTTATACACTAGTTCATCCAACTTAAACTAACTTACGCAATGTACAACACATACACACCCATGTCCGAGGGAGGACTCGAACCTCCAACGGGACGAGCCTCACAGTCCATGACTGCAGCGCCCTAGACCGCTTGGCTAATCCTGTGCAGCCAGAGTCAACGGGCATGAAAGGGAAGCAGTGATAGGGAAGGGAGTGAGACAGTATTGTAGCCTATCCCCGCTGTTATTTAATCTGTATATTGGGCAAGCACTAAAGGAAACAAAAGAAAAATTCGGAGTAGGAATTAAATCCATGGAGAAGAAATAAAAACTTTGAGCTTCGCCAATGACATTGTCATTCTGTCAGAGACAGCAAAGGACCTAGAAGAGCAGCTGAACGGAATGGACAGTGTCTTGAAAGGAGGATATAAGATGAACATCAACAATAGCAAAACGAGTATAATGGAATGTATTCGAATTAAATCGGTGATGCTGCGGGAATTAGAGTAGGAAATGAGACACTTAAAGTAGTAAATGAGTTTTGTTATTTGGGGAGCAAAATAACTTATGATGGTCGAAGTAGAGAGGATATAAAATGTAGACTGGCAATGGCAAGGAAAGCTTCTCTGAAGAAGAGAAATTTGTTAACATCGAGTATAGATTTAAATGTCAGGAAGTCGTTTCTGAAAGTATTTGTATGGAGTGTAGCCATGTATGGAAGTGAAACATGGGCGATAAATAGTTTGGACAAGAAGAGAACAGAAGGTTTCGAAATGTGGTGTTACAGAAGAATGGTGAAGATTAGATGAGTAGATCACATAACTAATGAGGTGGTATTGTAAGAATTGGGGAGAAGAGAAATTTGTGGCACAACTTGACTAGAAGAAGGGATCGGTTGGTAGGACATATTCTGAGGCACCAAGGGATCACCAATTTAGTATTGGAGGGCAGCGTGGAGGGAAAAAACTTAGAGAGAGACCGAGAGATGAATACACCAAACAGATTCAGAAGGATGTAGGTTCCAGTAGGTACTGGTAGATGCAGAAGCTTGCACAGGATGGAGTAGCATGGAGAGCTGCATCAAACCAGTCTCAGGATTGAAGAACACAACAACAACAACAACTAATTTTCATATCAATTTGATATCAAAATTGCATCCGTGCCACCACTATAGTACCACTAATAATTCGGTCACTCTGTGAATGAAACTGCACTGTCGCAAAATATGGCAACAGCGCAGCATATGGGAGAGAGACTCTCGCAGTCTAGTCTTGTAACTCGCGGCTAGCCGCTCGGAAAGAGAACGAATTTTATTGGCTGCTTGCAATTAATGTTGGGGGATGCACAGAACGGCTGAAAATAGGCCCCCCTTCCAACACGACGCGAGCTATAGTGCGCTATTTCTTCACATCGGCATTCTTCAAAGACAGTTGCTTCAAATGACGAACAAAAATCTAAATGGGTAGATTTGTCATTGTTGTGGGCGGAGACATGAGCGTTCCCAATGCTGACGTAATCGGCGCTCAGCGATACCAACAGAAACTGCGACGCTTAACTTCACCTCGATATTTTGACATTACAACTTCTAGGGCGCTGACATTTGCAGAAGTGAAAAAGAGAAAAAAGATAAGTCGACATCAAGCGTTCTATATAAAGCCGATACGTGACGAAACCGAACGACCGACCCATCAGACAACTTTTATTGTGTCACATACAAGCAGTCACCATTGTTAGCAAAATGGTTATCGCCGAGCGTGAACGTGCACCGTTTTCCTTTAAATTCATGCTCTAAGAGGGTAAGCAGGCAGCTAACTTGTTGATGTACAGAATATGTAGTAATAAATTAGTACTTAAATATGCAGCTCTAAAACCATGCAATTTGCAACCGATATTTTATAGGTAACTACGTCGATATTTCTTCGTCGATGCATCGATGCTTTATTTCGATATCACGAGGACTGAAGTAGATACTGTTCTTAAATATCGATATATCGGGTGCCCGTAATTTTCAAAAATATCAACAGTACTAGTTCAAACCCAGGACTGATTACTAATCAAAGACACCATCCCTAGCCCACGGGGCTTAGAGTATTTATGGTTCAAATGGCTCTGAGCACTATGCGACTTAACATCTGAGGTCATCAGTCCCCTAGAACTTAGAACTACTTAAACCTAACTAACCTAAGGACATCACACACATCCATACCCGAGTCAGGATTCGAAGCTGCGACCGTAGCGGTCGCGCAGTTCCAGACTGAAGCGCCTAGAACCGCTCGGCCACACCGGCCGGCAGAGTATTTATGACCAGAATGTCTGTATTTCCATAACCAGAGGTATTTGTAAGTGGGCTGCCTACTAATATAATATTGCAAAATACATGCCACCAGTTAATATGGACATGAATTCTTCCAGTTTCAAAATTGGATGAGAATCTGTTAGTACACACAGAAGTTTCTAATTTTATGGACAGCTTAATGAATGTGCACTCTATCTCCGGAATTCCTGAAAATCCATGTTTTCCGACTGAAATATTTTCTTAATTATCATGTTATTGTGATAAAAGCAATTCTCTGTTTCTGGTGGACGGGTGGAGGGAGACACGTACCCCTAAACTTTTCTGTTCGGAAACTAACTTCTTTACGATGTTGAAGACCTTAAAAAGTTTGCCAACGATTTATTTCAACGACGTAAATAGGATTTATTTAATTTTTTCATGGTGTTAACCGCAATGTGAACGATGCCAGCGCAGTCTGTGGTGAGAAAAGCGATGCATTAAACATTTTGAAATAGACAACAACCGTTCTCGACAAATGAATCGCTGGCAGCCAGTCGGCAAACCTGCTGTATTGTTCTGTGAATAAGCCGACAGACGAGACACAGCATACGTACTTCGTTATTCACTTAGTGTGCGCTCCTTGTTGGTTGTATGCATGATTCTGTGGTGTGTCCCGACTTTTATTGCAAGGTAGTTTAGAGATTAAGATCAGCAGCAAAATAACAATCTGTTTCACTTGTTATCATGCAATTAACACGGTTAATCTTGCGAATAATTCTTTTGCGACAGAAAAGTCAGGAATTTCCATGTCATGGATGTGATGAAAGTAAAAATGTAAACCTGAACACTGAACCCAGTTGTGAAAAATCCGTCAGCAGTCTGATCTCCGTTAAACTGGAAACTCCTCGACTGCCGTTGTTACAACCTATGGAGTAACGTACACACTTCACTCACGAAAGGCAGCAGACACCTCGCTACTGACACCAAGAATGAAGTATAAGGGCTGGACAAATGAGAATGAAACAAATGGAAAAAAATAAGTAAACTTTTTATTATGTCAAAGTTAATCACCATAACCGTTAATACGTTTATCCCTCTGTGAGAAAAGACGGTGAATACCTCCTTGGAAAAATGTTTGTGGTTGCCTACGGAAGCATGATTTTACCCAGGCGCGTATCTCTTCGTCCGAAGCAAATCGACGGCCACAAATGTCTTCCTTCATGGCTCGAAAAATATGGAAATCGCTTGGCGAGATACTGGGGCTCTACGGAGGATGTTAAAGGCTTTCCAGCGAAACTACTGCAGTGTATTCGAAACAACCTTGGCATCATGAGGTCAGGGCCCTACGCTGCAGAAATTTCGCTGGGAAGCCCTTATACAGTTCCGATCTCTCCCCATGCCATTTACATATTTTTGGGACCCTGCAGGAAGACATTCATGGACACCGATCTGTTTCGGACGAAGAGGTGTACATCTGTGTACAATCACGGTTCAGTAAGCAAGCGTGAACATTTTTTCAAGAAACCATTCACCGTTTTGTCTTACAGTGAGCTAAATGTATTAACAGTTACGGCAATTACTTCTGAAATAATAGCTTGTTTACTGTATTTCCTTTTTTCCCGTCTGTTTTGCTTTCATTTGATCGGTCCTAATAAGAAGGCGTGAAGACTACAGAAACTTGAAAAAGAGAGAGAGAAGAGAAGGTGAGATATTCGTACGTATGATAAATCCCTTCCCTCAAAAGTATTTCTCTTCTTCATACATCCTCTGTGTTGCCACAGATAACGCGTCACTGATCTCACTTCTACTAAGATTGTAGTACAAGCGAGGTGCCTGTCTGTTTCTACCGCCCAGAGTGGAATGCGTAAGTTTTAATAAAAGTTCGCCAACCTGCAGTCTTCTATAGTTGTTGTCCCCTGCGCAGAAAACAGCACATAGGTCGTGAATCCGTAATCTTGAGGCTGTAGGAAACTCTTATCGAGGAATTGTTGTTTTAGAAATGATTAAATTTCCGATCAGTTTGTTTATACGGGATGCCACTCGGACAATTACATTCCACTTTACAGACAAAAATACTTTCATTCCTCAACAAAATAGTTAACTGCGTATTTCTGTAATTGCAAACACACTGTTCTCAACTGGACAATGCAATTTAAGTCTTAACTGATACCGCGGCAGAAAGCATGTCTCTCCTCCGAGGTTTCTCAAACAGCTTTCACATTTACAAACTAGGCATTGAAAATTAAATCTTAACTGATATCGCGGCGAGACTACCGAGCGAGCTATGATCTTATAGGCGAACCACTTCGGCCGCCATCCAAGTTATGCGCAATCCGAAGAGCACCGGAGTGCTTCGTCTGCCTTTCCGTTTTGCAGTTGTTTATTATTCTGCTGCTTATTAATACTTGTGAACTAATGGAATGACAGCACGTTATTGAGAGCTGATTTAATTAGAAATTCATGTAAATACTTCGTTTAATTTGTTTAATATCAATAACAGAAGATTGTCATTTTGGTGCTCAGGTTCCGAATGCAACAACCAAGTGCGGCGAAGGCCCACAATTTAGGTGGTTCTTCTCATGATTTCCGTACTTAACAAACCATCTATCATCGATACCTCACACCACATTACGTCACCTTACAACTGCTGCCTTCTCAACTGCTCTAAGAAGAGCTTTTTGTATCTGAATATGATGGCTGCAAAGCCAGAAATATTACAAGACTACAGCAGCCATAAACCGATGTCAAGTTCAAAACTGTTGTAACGCTAGGTAATTTTAATTACAACGTAGTTTTGTAATTAAATAAAAACTTCAGTAACTCACTGTTTAAGGAGTTGTATCAGTAGCTTGCAGAATAACAAACCTAATAGAAAAATAGCGTAATCGACAATTTGGACATTGCCGGCCGCGGTGGTCTCGCGGTTCTAGGCGCGCAGTCCGGAACCGTGCGACTGCTGCGGTCGCAGGTTCGAATCCTGCCTCGGGCATGGATGTGTGTGCTGTCCTTAGGTTAGTTAGGTTTAAGTAGTTCTAAGTTCTAGGGGACTGATGACCACAGCAGTTGAGTCCCATAGTGCTCAGAGCCATTTGAACCATTTTTTGAATTTGGACATTTGATATAAGCAAGGTACGCAGTGTGTCTGGGCTAGAGGTATACAGAAACAAATGATTATAACAAAGGAACTTGACAGTTTATGCTGTTGGGTAAATACACAATCGATAGGGACAGTTTCCAAGGTGTAATACCATTTCATGAACAGCGCTGAATCGTAAAGCGCATGCGCACAATGTTTACTGTGCAGTAGGCATATGTACTCCTAACAGGCAGATTGTGGACGCCATGTAGTTTGTGCTACGGTTAGCAGAGTTAAAACCTGTAACGCGCGTTCAGCGATGTGCAAGAAGAGATTGGAACGTGGGTATCCCCACGCACACGTGGCACAGAACTTTTCGAGCAATGAGAAGTTCGATTTGAAATACTGGAGAACATCCTAAAACGGATGTGAATGAAGGTACCGTGGAACGAGTGCGCGAAGCATTCGGCACAAGACCACATAGATCCATCTGACAAGCTAGGAGGGAAGTAGAACGACATTGTGCTCAAACTTCTTCTGTTACGTGCTAACAAACTCCAACCTTTGCATCACATTGTTTGAGGATTAGAGCAGACAGCATGATCTTGTTGTTAAAATGTTGCATCATATAGACGACGACAACGACTACCTTAATCCAATGCTGTTCAGTGATGAATCCGCCTTCCACGTCTGTGGCATAGTTAACCAAAATAACTGTAGAATACGGAGAAGTGAGCCTCCAAAAGAATTGTCTGAACACAGAATGGTCTCACCCGAAGTTAATTTGCGGTTTGGGGTACATACACATGGGGTGATTCGTCTATTTCTTTTATGGAGTGTACTGTGACAGAAAAGATGCCTCCCAACGTCATATTCCAGCAAGATGGTATCCCACCCTACTACCATCGGGGTGTTACCACATTTGTCTATGAGACGCTAACCTGAGCGTTTGAGCGGAAAAGTGGAGGGGGGGGGGGGGGGGAGGGGTCGCTGCCTGGCCTCCTCGGCCGATCTGTCTCCGCTAGATTTCAGTGCACGGGCGTTTATGAAGGACATTGTTAGCAGAACAAAACTCCGAGATCTGGTGTATTTGAGACAACGAACGGATCTAAGCAGCAGTAGAGGCCGTAACACCTGTAGTGCTTATGATCATATGCCGAGAATTGGAGTACCGTTTCGATATCTATCGAGCTACAAACGATGCCCACACAGAATTGTACCAACATGCATAAAAATGTTTAAACTTGTGTGTACAATGTTGGACAAAAAGAGTTATAAACCTTAATAGGTGTTGTTGTTGTTGTTGTTGTTGTGGTCTTCAGCCCTGAGACTGGTTTGATGCAGCTCTCCATGCTACTCTATCCTGTGCAAGCTTCTTCATCTCCCAGTACCTACTGCAGCCTACATCCTTCTGAATCTGTTTAGTGTGTTCAACTCTTCGTCTCCCTCTACGATTTTTAGCTTCCACGCTGCCCTCCAATACTAAATTGGTGATCCCTTGATGCCTCAGAATATGCCCTACCAACCTATTATCCCTTCTTCTAGTCAAATTGTGCCACAAACTCCTCTTCTCCCCAATTCTATTCAGTACCTCCTCATTACTTATGTGATCTACCCATCTAATCTTCGGCATTCTTCTGTAGCACCACATTTCGAAAGCTTCTATTCTCTTCTTGTCCACACTATTTATCGTCCATGTTTCACTTCCATACATGGCTACACTCCATACAAATACTTTCAAAAACGACTTCCTGACACTTGATTTATACTCGATGTTAACAAATTTCTCTTCTTTAGAAACGCTTTCCTTGCCATTGCCAGTCCACATTTTATATCCTCTCTAGCTTGACCATCATCAGTTATTTTGCTCCCCAAATAGCAAAACCCCTTTACTACTTTAAGTGTCTCATTTCCTAATCTAATTCCCTCAGCATCACCCGACTTAATTCGACTACATTACATGATCCTCGTTTTCCTTTTGTTGATTTTCATCTTATATCCTCCTTTCAAGACACTATCCATTCCGTTCAACTGCTCTTCCAAGTCCTTTGCTGTCTCTGACAGAATTACAATGTCATCGGCGAACCTCAAAGTTTTTATTTCTTCTCCATGTATTTTAATACCTACTCCGAATTTTTCTTTTGTTTCCTTTACTGCTTCCTCAATATACAGATTGAATAGCATCGGGGAGAGGCTACAACCCTGTCTCACTCCCTTCCCAACCACTGCTTCCCTTTCATGCCCCTCGACTCTTACAACTGCCATCCAGTTTCTGTACAAATTATAAATAGCCTTTCGCTCCCTGTATTTTACCCCTGCCACCTTCAGAATTCGAAAGAGAGTATTCCAGTCATCATTGTCAAAAGCTTTCTGTAAGTCTACGAATGCAAGAAATGTAGTTTTGCCTTTCCTTAATCTTTCATCTAAGATAAATCGTAGGGTCAGTATTGCCTCACGTGTTCCAACATTTCTACAGAATCCAAAATGATATTCCCCGAGATTGGCTTCTACTAGTTTTTCCGTTCGTCTGTAAAGAATTCTCGTTAGTATTTTGCCTTAATAGGTACTGAAATATAAACAAATATTTTTGTATATCATTAGCCTGGACGCCCTGTATGTATTTGGTACGCAAAAGGAAAGCAGAGAAGAAGAAAACCGGTAGTATTTAAATACCTAGTGGAACTGTGGCAAGCGGAACTACTCGTCGTTGCTGTGTGTCAAACTTTAACTTGTATTCCTGAAAGTTTGCCCTTCTCCACCGTCATTTGTTTGTGAAATGCACGCTTACATTTCGCCACTCGTGTACTAACTGCGCCCTTGCATTTTGACTATTGTTTTCAATGCACTCACCACGTCTTGTGCGGCTGGTTTTGCGAGCTCTTTGTGTTGTTGACGGCAAGAGTTTGGATTGCTGCAATTTGCGGTGAGCTGCACTGTAATAAGAACTCGCGAGACGGCGGTTCTGGGCGGGGGTGGCGCCTTTGATCTGGCGACCAGTCCCGCCATTAGCAAGTAATACCTGGCCGCGGTCCTTTGTGGCCACGTGGACGCCACGCCTGTTTGCACGTGGCTGTGGGGAAGGGGGAGGTCGGGCGGCGGTCAGAAAACGGGCCGTCTGCAGCGCATGCGCAGCTAAGCGGCGCGAAAGCAATTATCCCAATGTCTGTGTACTCTGCCTTGCGTGTCTGTGTGTTGGCCGGCGACAACCGGTGTAGAGTTGCTAATTAATTTGCGAACCGACCTCAGTCGTCTAGTAGAGCCCGTTTGACTGTCCTTTCTCTGTCGGAAGCTTTCTGGAAACAGCATACAGCTCGGATGTGTGTGTGTGTGTGTGTGTGTGTGCGTGTGTCGTCGGCACACAGAGGTTGGCTGCCTCGAGGCCCGAAGGCGCGGGAGTTGGCAACAGACTGTTCACAGTCTACGTACACATTTCGTGTCCTCCTGAGAAATTGAGGGTAATTATACACTATTGAAGTGGTTTCACTATTATGTAGCAACTGTGCTTACTCACACAAATATAGCGGGTCGCTTTGCAGAGAAGGCTGCCGGGAGCAAATGCGCTGTGATTTTGCGCATATGCAGTGCGCTATGAAGTTCATTCCACCCGACACAGCAACCGAGGAGGTGGTGCTGTGATTAGCTTACTGGACACCCATTCAGGAAAATGATGGTTCAAATTCGCGTCCAACCATCCTGATGTAGGTTTCCGGTGATTTCCCTAAATCTCTCTACGCAAACACAAGAATGCCTCCTTTGAAATGGAACGCCCAATTTTCTTCACTATTGCAATGGAACTGTTAAACACACGTCTTCTTTCGATGAGAATCGGAGAACACGACACACTATAATACTTTGAAACACAATTCAAAGAGATAGAAATTATCAGCAGTATATTTTCTAGAATTTTGAGTCAATGTACGATGATGAAGCGTATTGCTGACTCTTTTTATGAGAAGCATAATAATTTTTGTAATCCTAACACCCAATACTTCAGTTTTGTTTATTTGTGACAATATTACAGCTTTCCCTAGGTATTCAGAAAGAGAAAATCAACAGAAACTCTCCAGACACGATTGAGCATATTTGGGATGCCTCGCAACGTGCTGTTCAGAAGGGATCTCCACCCCCTCGTACTCTTACAGATATATGGACAGCCCTGCAGGATTCATGGCATCATTTCCCTACAGCACTACTTCAGACATTAGTCGAGTCCATGCCACGTCATGCTACGGCACTTCTGGGTGCTCGCGGGTGCCCAATACGATATTAGGCAGGTGTACCAGATTCTTTGGTTCTTCAGTGTACGTGTACACATGGTGCTCAAACAATAAGTTCAGTACTGTTGAAAATATTACGAACTTATGTGAAATATTCGGCTGAAAGAGATATCTAACTATCGCACGAAAAATACAGGATGTAAGAACAGCAGTATGGGCCTGCGTTAGATCAACCATTATGTAAATTTACATACTAGTCTACGGAGAGTGATCGCTAACTAGCCACAAATTTCCACTGGAAATTCGCTAATTTTGTACAGTTAGTTTTTAACGGTGATTGGCAACAGACAGAAAAGTTACTGTCACAATCAACCAAAAAATCTCGCTCAAACATACTCCATGTGGTCACCGAGACACGGTATAGCCAAAGATTCAAAGATTGCAGGAAATGAAGAAAATAATCAATTCCATATTCCTGGCTGCTTGGTTTACAATTATCCTGAGCCCCGTTTCGGTATCATACTAGGAACTTTATTATTAGTTCCAGTGCAAGCGGTACAGTCGGAGCATTTGAACTATGAGCAGTCTCTCCATCGCCGGAAGCGGAAACGTGAAGACCCCCCAGGTTAAAAGAATCCTTAAGTGTCAACGTAACAGCACAAAGTGAGATCGCACATGCATAGTCCCCGGATAAAGACCTTCGTTCTTGAGGTGTATTGATTGCAGAAGTATGTCTCTGTATTTGTATAAATCGTCTGACAGGACAATAAGAGTAGTATTATTTTACGAAAAACCGTAGAGTGATGGAAGTTTACTATTGTAAATACAGTCACCTTCCGATGATGATATCAAAATGTCCAAAGGCAGTGTCGATGTGAGTTCATAGTTCTGATGAGTTCGTGGCACTTACGGAAAAAACATTGTAACTTTCGCATAACCACTTACATAAAGGAAATCGCGGTGTTGATTAGGGTGACTGGGGAAGGTGTTACAGGAATTTCTGATGATCGGCTTGATTACAATAGACATAACCTACGTATCAACTCCAAAAGTTACTGCATGAAATATGTGTCCACCGAGAACCTGAGAAAATAAAAAAAAATTCGTGATTCGAACTTGCATTCTGCCCCACCAAATAGACATAAGTATCAATTCCATATCGTTTTGAAGAAAGTCGGAATGTTCTGAGGTCTACCTGTGTTTCTTTGGAATGGCGTTAATTACAGGTCCTGTGTAATAATGTACCTCAAATCCACAATTGCTGTGGATACTGAAAGTTGCTCTCTTTCTTTCGAGTGATAAAGATAGTGTTAAAAATTGTGGTCGAAGTAGCAATGGGTCGGGGGTGCAAACTAGTAGAATTCCGATCCAGTAGCATGTCTACGCGGTGGTTACAAATAGCTCCATTTATCATCCACTGGCAAACGTAGCAGTGGAATCGTTAGATTTAACTGAATTTCTTAGTGACTGATAACAACCGCAAAATACGACAACATTTGCTAATAAAACACGATAGGAATGTAAAATAACTGAAGACAAGAAGAGTTTATCATCGAAATCGAATATAGCTGGTTTTACCCTGTAAAACTGAATTCCCTAGGGAATGGTGCCCTCATAATAAAAGACACAAATTAAAACAGTCCTGACAAGTAAGGTTCGTCAGTAGGGGTTCTTTTTGGTGTGCAGTAAAGCAAACAGTATTTCTCATCTGAGAAAACCGGACTTCCACACCAATCGTACATCGCACTTGGGCACCCAGTTTAAAATATGGAACCACCTTAACTTCAGGAAAAGCGGAAATATAGATCGTTATTTAATTCGGTAGTCCGAGGACAGCGGTAACAAAAACGTCGAATTATATATATATATATATATATATATATATATATATATATATATATATATATATAGTTTCTGTTTAACGCCACTCCTTAAGGAATATGTAATTTAAACAGACTTTACAGTTGATGACAGCACACTACGACACACATTGTGTGATGTAATGTATCAGCTCGCTTTCCAGCTTCCGTTGAAAGAAAATTGTCGCAGTCTGCCAACAATTATCACCCACGAATGACGAATTAAGTTACGCCTTCAACACGTAGCAGGAAAATTAAAACCCTTCCATATAGAACGGCCTTTACGGCACATAAAATTTGTCTCTGGCACAACCTATCCCTAACTCACGACAGACAGCACAAGAAAATAGACTACATGCCACTGACAGGTCTTTCTTACACAGTGTTGCTGACATCACATTTCCCTGTTTGTTACAATGAAATTTACTTTTATGGCCACCATTCAAATATTGCAAATAAAACGCTAAAACCACACATAATACAAATAGCCCTGTTTCTTGCGGCCATTCGCTACCTATAAACTACATTCTATATCTATTGTTTTTCTTGCTGTTTAAAAATTACATATTGACATCTTTTTGCAGTACTAGCTTGTACAAGGAAAGCATGTTTATAAATTAACATACAGATTAAGTGGCGAGGTATTCTGGATCATCTTTTGACGATCTTTCATCTAGTGCTCTCAGAATTTACAATACAAGCGTTGTTTTCACATGACAAAATACTTCAATAATGACTTACTGAAATAAATTTAATATAACTAGTAAAATATTGAATATGCTGTGTACAGGTCGTTCGCCCTCTCTGCCAGCAACCCCTCCCACCCCCCCCCACCCCCCACCCCCTACGCAGTGAAGCCATAAGGGCCTCATTTGCAGAAGACAGCTAGAACAGCTAGAAGACCTCACACGCCTTCCGGACCGATAGGCGCCACTGGAAGTCGCTGGCTCTCTAGACCGGCTTGCTTCCAAGGAATCCAAACAGATCCAGCTGTATTCCGGCACTCCCAGGGTATCTAGGCCAGCTCTGAGCTGTGCTAAACCAGTTCATTCGTTTCAGTTCTTTAGGTCACTCGTTGACTACAATAGCGGTCAAAAAATCAGAATCTCCCTAACAAAATCATCAAAATCTGTGACAGTGTCTTACCTCCCCGCGCTAACGCAACTTGGATCCACCAGTGATTGCCTCAGTCGTCACCAGGAAGTGGCCTCTACACTGGAGAGTGCAATGGCCAGTGGTATTGGCCACTGTCATTACTCTGTGTTGTAACTTTTCAACTCCAAAGTGAACTTAGACATCAACTTTGTTATTTGCTCTGACATTCTGCCTAGTTCTGGACGTGTATTCATCAAATGATAACCGATATTTTACCAAAATGGCCCCCGAAAAGAAGGAGCTTTTTGTTCATGTATTATTTAATACTTTTTACTCCGTTGTTTACATGGGCTGTGTTTTCATAGAGCCTCCTCTGGCGCGGAACGTATCAGAATTCTGTAAGACAGGTAGGAAACAAGTAATGGATGTGCCTATAGTACGCTTAATTCGTAATACTTGTCACTGTGGAGAATTGAATACTCTGCAACAATTTTTTTAACTGTAAAATTGTTTTTTGCTTGTAAAGTTAAAAGTGTAAAGTGTATCAAGTAATGGCTCTCACAGGTTAAAATATAAACAAATATGTTTCATAGAAAGTTTTCGAAAACTGCCATAAGTCGCACTTTTTTTATTTACCAATTTTGCTCTTCATATGAACAACAGCATCATCAGAATATACACTGTAAAAGATACACCCTGAAATAATTCGCGAAACTTACAATGACGTTACGTAAAGCACATATTGTATTTTCGGTATGGTGTTTTAAGTTTAAAGTTCGCTGACAGCTCTGAAGATTAAACTGGCTGTGATATGGTAAATTTAAGGAGCGTTTAAAGTACTGTAGTCAATGATGACACTGACAGCAACAAAGAGTAAACTAACTGTACAGCTGTACTTGTAACGTCCATGGTATACAGTATCAAAAGACAGTTTACAACTACGGAAAACGAAATTTTCATTTAAAGCACCTCTTTCATGTTCGTGTTTATAGATACCTCTTGTTTGCACAGATTAGGTTAGATTAGTACTTGTTCCATAGATCATGAATACGACACTTCGTAATGATGTGGAACGTGTCAGGTTAATAAAAGGTGTCTATACAAGATATTACATTACACAAAATATTACATGACACTTAATATTTTTAATTTTTTTGTGGGAGTTGGGGAAATTACCCACTTACTATATCCAAAAATTCATCTAATGAGTAGAAGGAGTTGCCATTAAGAAATTATTTTAATTTCCTTTTAAATGCTATATGGCTGTGTGTCAGACTTTTGATGCTAATAGGTAAGTGACCAAAGACTTTTGTGGCAGCATAATTTACCCCCTTCTGAGTCAAAGTTAGATTTAACCTTGAGTAGTGAAGATCATCCTTTCTCCCAGTGTTTTAGCCATGTACACTGCTATTACTTTTGAATTCGTTCACACTGTTAATAACAAATTTCGTAAGTGAATATATATATTGTGATTCTACAGTGAAGATCTCTAGCTCTTTAAATAAGTGTCTGCAAGGATGATCTTGGATAAGCTCCAGCAGTTATCCTGATTACACGCTTTTGTGCAATGAACACTCTTTTACTTAATGATGAGTTACCCCAGAATATGATGCCATACGAAAGCAGAGAATGAAAATAGGCGTGGTAAGCTAATTTACTCAGATGTATATCGCCAAAATTTGCAATGACCCTAATAGCATAAGTAGACGAACTCAAACGTTTCAGCAGATCCTCAGTGTGTTTTTTCCAGTTCAACCCCTCATCAATGCATAAACCTAGAAATTTTGAATATTCTACCTTAGCTACCGATTTCTGATCGAAGTCTATTATTTTTATTAATGGTGTCATTCCATTTACTGTGTGGAACTGTATATACTGTGTTTTTTCAAAGTTTAATGAGAGCCCATTTGCAGAGAACCACTTAATGATTTTCTGAAAAACATCGTTTACAATTTTACCAGTTACTTCTTGTCTGTTGGGTGTGATAGCTATACTTGTATCATCGGCAAAAAGTACCAGCTTTGCATCTTCGTGAATATACAATGGCAAGTCATTAATATATAGTAAGAACAGCAGAGGACCCAAGACCAAACCTTGCAGCACCCCATTCTTGATTGTTCCCCAGTTTGAGGAATCACCAGTTTTTCTTGCATATTATGTGAAATGCTTATTTCACCTTTCTGAACTCTTCCAGTTAAGTATGATTTAAACCATTTGAGCACTGTCCCATTCGTACCACAGTACTTGAGCTTATCTAGAAGTATTCCATGAGTTACACAGTCTAAAGCCTTTGATAGATCACAAAAATCCCATCAGGTGACTTCCGGTTACTCAGAGCATTTAATATTTCACTAGTGAAAGTAGATATAGCATTTTCCGTTGAAAAACCCTTCTGGAAACCAAACTGACATTTTGTTAAAACTTTATTTTTACAAAGGTGTGAAGTTACTCTAAAATATATTACTTTTTCAAGAATTTTGGATAAGGCAGTCAGAAGAGAGATTGGGCGGTAGTTGTTGACATCAGACGTATTGCCTTTTTTATGCAGTGGTTTAACAATGGCGTACTTCAGTCTATCTGAGAAAATACCCTGCTTCAGAGAGCTATTACATATGTGGCTAAGAATCCCACTTATTTCTTGGGAACAAGCTTTTATTATCCTGCTGGAAATGCCATCTTTTCCATGTGAGCTTTTGTTCTTGAGAGAGTTTATTATCGTCCTAATTTCAGATGGAGAGGTGGGTGGAATTTCAATTGTATCAAATGGTGTGAGTAAGGCCTCTTCCATTAACTGCCTTGCTTCTTCTAATGAACATTTAGATCCTGTTTTCCCGACAACATTTAAAAAATTATTATTCAAAATGTTTTCGACTTCCGGCTTGTTGTTTATCAAGTTTCCACTTGCTTTGATGGTGATGCCATCATCCTTTACGCTTGGTTGCCCTGTCTCCCGTGTAATAATATTCCAAGCTGTTTTGATTTCGTTATCAGAGGTATTAATCTCAGACATGATGCACATGCTTCTGGACTTTTTAATAACATTTCTTAATTTAGCATAGCAGTTTTTATAATATTTGGTTGTTTCTGGGTCATTACTCTTTCTTGTTGTTAGATACAGTTCCCTTTTGCGGTTACAAGATATTTTTATTCCTTTAGTCAGCCAAGGTTTTTTGCATGGCTTCTTATAATTAGATTTAACCACTTTCTTGGGGAAACAGATTTCAAATCTCTTACAAGTGTATCATGAAGTATGTTATATTTTAAATTAGCATCGGGTTCCTTGTACAGATCATCCCAGTCTAACTGCAGAAGATTTTCTCTGAAATTTCTAATTGTTGAGTCATTAATTGAATGCACAACTTTGGAGGGGAGTATTGAATTACTGAATGGGACTATGTCATATACTGTAACTAGCTGAGCATGATGATCAGAAAGGCCACTCTCAAGAGAACAAGAATTTATGTTTTTAACCCTATCTTGATCTGTAAAAGTGTTATCTATCAATGTGCTGCTGTCCTTTACTATCCGATTAGGAAAATTAATGACAGATGTCAAATTGAAAGAACCGAGCAAGACTTCGAGGTCATTCTTCCTATTACACTCTTTCAGTGTGTCAACGTTGAAGTCACCACAAATAATAATTTGCTTTCCCCTATCTGACAGATAGCACAATAAGGCATCCAATTTCTCCAGGAATAAATGAAAGTTTCCTGAAGGGGACCTATATACTGGCGCTCCATCTAGTGTTGTGTGTAGCCGGTGGTGTGACACGCCCCACCATCCAGGAGAGCTACCACACTTGAATGAGTCTCGTTAGAAAACAACACCTATTTATACTCGGCTGTGCGCCTCTGTTTTGGTATTCTACTTCACAACCGTTGGTATGCATAAATCACTGCAATCCGGCCCGCACCTGGCTGTAACTTGGGGTCAGAATATCGCACAAAACTAATTGGCCTATCCTAAACGGTGGTGCCTCTACAGTAATCTTGGGCCTTTATGACCTGTTTGGCAAAGTTTGGTATTTTTATTTGAGACTTAAGATACGAGGTACCTATTACAAATTTGTTTCGTTTATCCATAACGAATGTAGATCTGCTGTGCTTATTTGGTGAGTGATGGGATGGTGGAACAAAAAGGCTACTTTGCACATCTGCGACAGAGTAACCGCATCATACCACTTCACGTTCGATTGCTAGGGTATCTCGAGCAGTACTGCGCCTCATTTGTATCATACCGTTAACATGGGATGATGTAGTAATAGTACAATACGGATCTATCCGTGGAGGCAATAAATTATAGAGGGAAACGAAATGACGATGATTATCAGTATTTTAAATGTATTCATAAAAATGACCTAATTTTCTAAGACCTTTACTGTGAATAATCTTCAGAATGCATCACTTGTAACAATGTTTGGTTTTAAAACTAGTTTTCCTCATGTCCAATTGTACATACGAACAGTCACAACAATAAATGGTAAGCTGAGTGAAACTCATGAACTGCGACAGGGCGTGTCGTTACTGTCACTTATAGCTTAGTGAAATTGTTTCATTCTTTTGCTACCATTGCGTGGTTGTTTTATTGTGAACACTGGAGATATATGCTTGAAGAGGCGCATTTTCAGTGCCGACCGAAGTGGCCGAGCAGTTCTAGGCGCTCCAGTCTGGAACGGCGCGACCGCTGCGGTCGCAGGTTCGAATCCTGCCTCGGGCATGGATGTGTGTGATGTCCTTAGGTTAGTTACGTTTAAGTAGTTCTAAGTTCTAGGAGACTGATGACCTCAGCTCAGAGCCATTTGAAACATTTTTGCGCCACGCGCTATTAGCCGAGCGGTCTAAGGGAGGCCTCCCTGGGGCATGGGTGTTTGTATTTGTCTATAGGATAATTTAGGTTAAGTAGTGTGTAAGCGTAAGGACTGATGACCTTAGCAGTTAAGTCCCATACGAAAAAAAAAACAAAACATTTTTGCATTTTGAGTTGGCCTCGGGTAGCTGTTTCTCAGCAAAAGGCCGTCAGTGAACCTCATTAGGAGACGCGAGTCTCACCGGGCAGATGGGCAGTTTTCGCAGAAGTGGGGCTGCAGCTATCTCTGTGCTTTTGTGCGCAGAGCCATAGCCTTTGCTCACTGGAGGCTTAGAATGTCATCCCAGGACTCCCGTCCCTAGAGAATAACTGAGCATGATATTTTTGCTTCTCCTGCATCTCCAGGACACCATGCGTAAGTCAATGGCTTTCACCCTAATCATTCTGGTGAATTCGTTTGAGTGTATCAACTTTGGCACCATGCTTGCCAGTTTTTTCGTAAAAAAGGCAATATTGTCATCTCTCATATTTAAAAAAACCTCTGAGTCATCGTATCCATGTAATCTTTTTTGAAAGTGTCGCAATCGATGGTAGTGTGATCAATATTCTAAGCAGTACATTACTTATTTGTTCTGGTACACAACTGACGTTACCAATTTGACTTTCGGTGATTTTGTCTTATTAACTTTGAATATGGGAGCTGAGGACGCCTTACAGCATTTTCTCGATGTAGTCTTCCATTTAATCTGGGATGTTCCCACAGTGTTAACATCATTTTGTGTAAATTCAGTAGAGAGTTTAGAGAACTTTGCTCTGTGTTAACTTCTTGCGAGTTATCTTAATCTACACTGAGGTGATGAAAGTGATGGGATAGAGTTGTAAGATGGCGGTAGTATCGCGTACGCGTGGTATAAAAGGGCCGTGAATTGGCGGTGCTGTCATTTGTAGTCAGGCGATTCATGTGAAATGATTTACGACGAGAATTAACAGACTTTGAACGCGGAATGGTAACTGAGTTGGAGCTAGACGCATGGGACATTCCGTTTCAGAAACCGTTAGGAAATTCGATGTTTCGAGATCCACATTGTCAAGAGTGTGCCGAGAATACCAGTTTTCAGGCATTATCTCTCACCACGGACAAAGCAATGGCCGACGGAATTCACTTAACGACCGAGAGCAGCGGCGTTTGCATAGGGTTGTCAGTGCTAACAGACAACCGACACTAGGTCAAACTGCCTCAGAAATCAATGTGGGACGTACGACGAACGAATATGTTAGGGTCAATGAGGCGAAATCTGGTGTTAATGGACTACGTCAGCAGATGACCGACGCGAGTGCCCTTGCTAAGATTCGAGTGCGGCGCAGACCACATGAAGCCAAGCATCCAAGTTGTCAACAAGAGACTGTGCAAGGCTGGTGGTGGCTCTATAATGCGGATCGTTGACTGAAAATGGTTATGTTCAGCTAGCTGGAGAACTTTTCAGCCATTTATTGCCCTCATGTTCCCAAACAACGATAGAATTTTTGTGGATGACAGTGGGCCATGTCACCGGGCCACAGTTGTCCGTGATTGATTTGAAGAACATTTTGGAGAATTCGAGCGAATGATTTGGCCACCCAGGTCACGCAACATGAATCGCATCGAACATTTATGGGACATAGTCGAGAGGCCAGTTCGTGCACAAAATCCAGCACATGCAACACTTTTGCCATTGTGGACGGCTATAGCGACAGCATAGCTCAATTTTTCTGCAGGGGCTTCCAAAGACCTGAGTCCATGCCACGTCGAGTCGCTGCACCATGCCGAGAAAAACGTTGTCCCACACGATATTAGGAGGTAAAAATATTTAGCAGACTGAAATTTAAAGATCGAACAACTTCTTCATGGATACGCAGTCCATTAATAATAATACACTCCTGGAAACAAAAAAAAGAACACATTGACACCGGTGTGTCAGACCCACCATACTTGCTCCGGACACTGCGAGAGGGCTGTACAAGCAATGATAACACGCACGGCACAGCGGACACACCAGGAACCGCGGTGTTGGCCGTCGAATGGCGCTAGCTGCGCAGCATTTGTGCACCGCCGCCGTCAGTGTCAGCCAGTTTGCCGTGGCATACGGAGCTCCATCGCAGTCTTTAACACTGGTAGCATGCCGCGACAGCGTGGACGTGAACCGTATGTGCAGTTGACGGACTTTGAGCGAGGGCGTATAGTGGGCATGCGGGAGGCCGGGTGGACGTACCGCCGAATTGCTCAACACGTGGGGCGTGAGGTCTCCACAGTACATCGATGTTGTCGCCAGTGGTCGGCGGAAGGTGCACGTGCCCGTCGACCCTGGACCGGACCACAGCGACGCACGGATGCACGCCAAGACCGTAGGATCCTACGCAGTGCCGTAGGGGACCGCACCGCCACTTCCCAGCAAATTAGGGACACTGTTGCTCCTGGGGTATCGGCGAGGACCATTCGCAACCGTCTCCATGAAGCTGGGTTACGGTCCCGCACACCGTTAGGCCGTCTTCCGCTCACGCCCCAACATCGTGCAGCCCGCCTCCAGTGGTGTCGCGACAGGCGTGAATGGAGGGACGAATGGAGACGTGTCATCTTCAGCGATGAGAGTCGCTTCTGCCTTGGTGCCAATGATGGTCGTATGCGTGTTTGGCGCCGTGCAGGTGAGCGCCACAATCAGGACTGCATACGACCGAGGCACACAGGGCCAACACCCGGCATCATGGTGTGGGGAGCGATCTCCTACACTGGTCGTACACCACTGGTGATCGTCGAGGGGACACTGAATAGTGCACGGTACATCCAAACCGTCATCGAACCCATCGTTCTACCATTCCTAGACCGGCAAGGGAACTTGCTGTTCCAACAAGACAATGCACGTCCGCATGTATCCCGTGCCACCCAACGTGCTCTAGAAGGTGTAAGTCAACTACCCTGCCAGCAAGATCTCCGGATCTGTCCCTCATTGAGCATGTTTGGGACTGGATGAAGCGTCGTGTCACGCGGTCTGCACGTCCAGCACGAACGCTGGTCCAACTGAGGCGCCAGGTGGAAATGGCATGGCAAGCCGTTCCACAGGACTACATCCAGCATCTCTACGATCGCCTCCATGGGAGAATAGCAGCCTGCATTGCTGCGAAAGGTGGATATACACTGTACTAGTGCCGACATTGTGCATGCTCTGTTGCCTGTGTCTATGTGCCTGTGGTTCTGTCAGTGTGATCATGTGATGTATCTGACCCCAGGAATGTGTGAATAAAGTTTCCCCTTCCTGGGACAATGAATTCACGGTGTTCTTATTTCAATTTCCAGGAGTGTATGTATAACACTGTTGTACACCTAAGCTCGTTGTTCCCACTGTGACAGTGTTGGCTCTGTGCTCAGTGATCAAACTCAACGATCGCATACTTACTCGTATTATTCAGCAAAGAGAACAGCCATTGCACTCGCTCGGCCTGTACGATACAGATTTGTTTATTAACTTGGGAGAATTTCCCTTAGGATTACAACTACTCTGCCTCTACCGGGCACTTAAGTGTGAATTGCCGAATAGTCATGTAGATTGAGATTCCAATGTGTTGTTTCATAATAGTTTGGCCGAGAACCTTACAATACTCAGACGTAATCTGCAACAACGTTTTTATAGCAACGTCATAACACAGGCCTGTGGCACACTGTCGTCCCGATCAGAGATTATTTCTAGAGTACTTTGGCCAGGAACTTGACCAGACTAAGTGCACAAAGTGCGGAATCAACTATTAAAAAGAGCTGAAGAGAGTTACCGGGATAAGGATAAGGTTTTTAATTCAAAGCAGGCTATCGTATGATAATCCTGGCAACTTACAGAAAGCAGATTATAAAGAAGAAAATAAATTAAATACACACAACTGCAGCAGAATATCCTATCATCACAAATCTTGATTTGTCTTGGGCAGGCGATTTTGGGAGTAAGGAAGATTGGCGTTCAAAGTCCCGTCGACAACGAGGTCATTAGACACGGAGCGCCGGCCGCTGTGGTCGAGCGGTTCTAGGCGCTTCAGCCGGAACAGCGCTGCTGCTACGGCCGCAGGTTCGAATCCTGCCTCGGGCATGGATGTGAGTGATGTCCTTATGGTAGTTAGGTTTAAGTAGGGGACTGATGACCTCAGATGTTAAGTTCCGTAGTGCTTAGAGCCATCTGAACCATCATCTCAGAGACGGAGCACAAGCTCGGATAATTTAAGAATGAGGAACGAAATCGGCTGTGCTCTTTCAAGGGAACCATCCCAACATTTGCGTGGAGCGATTCTGGAGAAATCATAGAATACCTAAATCTGTATGGTCTGACACAGATAATACCCATCGACCTCTCGAATGCGCATTCCGTGTGCTAACCACTGCACCACCCTCCTCGAAGGAGATTTTGAATTCATATCAAGGGTTGTGAAGTCGTCAGACCTATCTCAAAAACATTTTTAAGACGTCAGGGTTTTTACGTTAGCAGAGACCACAGAGGAGTCTCTTAAGATACAGTACCCAGCTAAAGGAAATAATCTAAAGTCGTAATGATATAACAAACGAAAGTGTTTAAAGATTAATATTCCGTACCTAGCCGGAGATGAGTTCAGAAAATTTGCACAATTCGAATATCAAATGGTTCAAATGGCTCTGAGCACCATGGGACTTAACATCTGAGGTCATCAGTCCCCTAGAACTTAGAACTACTTAAACCTAACTAACCTAAGGACATCACACACATCCATGCCCGAGGCAGGACTCGAACGTGCTACCGTAGCTGTCGCGCGGTTCCAGACTGAAGTGCCTAGAACCGCTCGGCCACAACGGCCGGCAATTCGAATATCAAATAGCAAAAATGTAATATACTACGTACAATGGCACCAACATGACATCTAGCGACTTTGATCACATGCTACGATTCTCTTGTTGCCTGTCTTTCATTTGCTGCTTCTCTCTGTGACTAATAAACAGAATGCAAATTCACTGTATGCAGCTTTGTGGCTGCAAGCTGAATGTCAGGTGTGTGTGATGTTGTCATGTCGATGATAATTCCATATTTTTCATCAGGTGTTAGGATTATCTTGTTGTTCCTCTTTCATCTACTGCTTCTCTCTGTGACTAATTATGAGAATGAAGTTACATTGTGTGCAGTGCTATAGCTGCAAGCTGCATTTCATGTACGTATCGTGCCGTCATCTAGATAATAATTCCATATTTTGTTCATTTTTTATTTTACTTTATGAAAGACCCTCATTGTACAACATACTCCACACATATTTTTGTTACTCATTCCTCTTTGTCCATACGTTTCGAGATTAGTAATAAATACTGGCTGACAGAATATCACTCGTATTGTTTACGTATTTTACTATTTTACACTGTAACGAATTTATTTTCTTGTTTTTGTCCATATTTAATATTACTTTACTTTTATGTTATTTCGCATTCAAGGAAATGTCGTGTTACGTATTTAAGGTTCCTGTTTCATATTTTTCTGTTAAGTAATTTCAAAACTTTTCATTAAATATGAATTTCGTTTACGTGCGTAAATATCGAAGCAAGCGTAAAGCATATCGGTATTTATAATTTGATTCAGACCTAGATACATAACATGTTACTTATTTTCACATAGTCTTGTCTCACAAGAAACGTAAGAAACGTATTTAACAATAAATTGCCGAAGGTTAGTACATAGAGATCAAAGGTACTATAGACGAATATGCGTTTGCTTCTATTGCTGGCGCTGAAAGCATGTTCAAATTCTAACTGTAAATAAGTCTTCGAGAGGAATAGTTGAATTACGGACATCGTTATGTACACTTCGCCTTTTCTACAGTTCACTTCGCTGTTGTTTGTGAGCCTCACCATACTCGGAAATTGTAAGTGGCAGCTGCTGCAGCTGCTAAATAAGTTATTAGCTTAATGTCAGCAACCCGTCTCTGACTGCGTCTAAGCTCAACTTAGCGTCTCGTCCTGGACCTAAAGAAGTCTAGCTGAAGTGAAGGTCTGGACGTGAAGTTGAAAGTGAACGTCTGGAAGTGGAATGACTGTCTGCAGAATGCAAGAGCAAGAGGCTAATCTCCGTTCGTTACTCGGATTTCAAGTGGTTAACAAGTTAAAAAACTTCTTAGTCTTGGGGTACCAAAATGTCTATGATTTACTTCCTCTCTCCATCTTCATTTCTGCGTTGGCCAATATCATTACACCTCTGGAAGCACAGTTGCACTCTTTTATCCATATCCTAGATTATTCGTATGAATCAATAACAGCTGTCTTTATGTTTCCTTAAACATTCATTCAGTTTGGCACTACTCGTTCGGGTGTTGGTGTCTCACATAGTACAGATAGGTCCCAACTTCCTGTTCCCATTTCACCCTCTAAGATGTTATCCTAGCAGTCCATGTTTTTAGGCGAAGTCTGACTTCCTGCTCTTTTCTTCTGCAAAAGCATTTCCGCTGCTACTCTGTCCAATAGGTGAGACGAATCCCTTGGATATGGCCTGTTGGAAGCAAACTCTATTGTCCTGCACATTCCTGAGAAGTACTCTTCATTGTCTGATTGCTGATGCACAGTAGCAACTTTGCTGATGTGGTTTTTATCTTGTTAGTTTTAATACGCACGTCAAACACGTTTTGCATCACCTCGGTTACGAGAGTTCCGGAACAGAGAGCAACATAACTTCCACCCTTTTTTATTACTCATGAAAACCACACATTGTATATTGTACCACCATAGTCCGAGACCTTCAGAGGTGGTGGTCCAGACTGCTGTACATACTGGTACCACAAATACCCAGTAGCACGTCCTCTTTCATTGATGCATGCCTGCATTCTTCGTGGCGTACTATCCACAAATTCATCAAGTCACTGTAGGTCCAGATTGTCCCACTCCTCAACGGCGATTCGGCGAAGATCCCTCAGAGTGGTTGGTGGGTCACGTCCTCCATAAACATCCCTTTTCAACCTATCTCAGGCATGTTTGATAGGGTTCATGTATGTAAAACTTGCTGGCCACTCTAGTCGAACGATGCCGTTATCCTGGAGGAAGTCATTCACAAGATTTGCACGATGGAGGCGTGAATTGTTGTCCATGAAGACGAATTCCTCGCCAATATGCTGCCGATATGACTGCACTATCAGTCGGAGAATGGCATTCACGTATCGTACAGCTGTTACGACGCCTTGGATGATCATCAGCGGCGTACGTCGGCCCCACATAATGCCACCCGAAAACTACAGGGAACCTCCACCTTGTTGCACTCGCTGGACAGTGTGTCTAAGGCGTTCAACCTGACCGGGTTGCCTCGAATGACGTCTCCGGCGATTGTCTGGTTGAAGGCATATGCGACGTTCATCGGTGAAGAGAACGTGATGCCAATCCTGAGCGATCCATTCGGCATGTTGTTAGGCACATCTGTACCCCGCTGCATGGTGTCGTGGTTGCAAAGATGCACCTGGCTGTGGACATCGGCAGTTCAGATGGTTCAAATGACTCTGAGCACTATGGGACTTAACATCTGAGGTCATCAGTCACCCAGAACTTAGAACCACTTAAACCTAACTAACCTAAGGTCATCACACACATCCATGCCCAGGGCAGGATTCGAACCTGCAACCGTGGCGGTCGCGCGGTTTCAGACTGAAGCGCCTAGAACCGCTCGGCCACACCGGCCGTCCTGAAGTCGGGATTGGAGGTGCTCGTCATGCAGCCTGTTGCGCACAGTTTGTGTCGTAACGACGTTCTGTGGTTGCACGAAAAACATTATTCAACATGGTCGCGTTGCTGTCAGGGTTCCTCCGAGCCATAATCCGTAGGTAGCGGTCATCCACTGCAGTAGTAGCCCTTGGGTAGCCTGAGCGGGGCATGCCATCATCGTTTCCTGTCTCTCTGTATCTCCTTTATGTCCGAAGAACATCGCATTGGTGCACTCCGAGACGCCTGGACACTGCCCTTGTTGAGAGCCCTCCCAGGCACAAAGTAACAATGCGGACGCGATCACACGGGGGATTGACCGTCTAGGCATGGTTGAACTACATGCAACACGAGTCGTGTACCTCCTTCCTGATGGAATGACTGGAACTGATCGGCTGCCGGATCCTTCCGTCTAACAGGCGCTGCTCATGCATGGTTGTTTACATCTTTGGACGTGTTTAGTGACATCTCTGAATAGAGAAAGGGACTGTGTCTGTGATACAATATCCACAGTCAACGTCTATCTGCAGCAGTTCTGGGAACCGGAGTGATGCAAAACTTTTTTTGATATGTGCATTTAAGAATCCTCAAAACAGTTTTTTACTTAAAAAGGTCATATGAATTGTTGAGATTCACTGTTAATGAGGACGCTTCAAGCCGCATTAGCTGTTTTGTAATCCTTTATTGGCAACGCTACCAATTTGACACCATTGCAGGAGCATACTCAGGATATGTAATAATAGCCTCAACCAGTCTGTAAGCTACAATGTCTCATAGTTTCGGTGTAAATAGAAAATGTTCATTCACTACAGGCCATTTTAACGGCAAAATAGCAGTAAGTATCAGTTAGTGAATGTCGGACTGAACACGTGGGCTGATAGACCATTAAGCAAATGTGAAAATAGCGACAGTTTGCCATGCCGGTGCTGCAGACTCTTTGTCCTACAAATATGAAATGTGTGCATTAATTAAATCTGGAAATGGCGACAGCTTCTATCCGAATGCTACGGACTGTTTCTCCTGGTCAATAAACCACTGTTTTGACCGATTTCCTCAGCCTCACTTTTTTTTCACACAGGGAAAGTAGTTCTGGTTCTGTGAAGGGCGCTGAGGATGGACTTCCTGCGCTTTGGCCTACACAGCTTCATAAAGGACGCGATACACACAACGAGCAGCTAACCGACACTCTGCTGAGCGGGTGTGCAGCAAACCGTTGCCTTGGCGTGGGCAGGTCCACAGCGGTTGGGTCCATGGTCTGGATTCGCCAGATTGACGGAGGACTTCTACCTGCTTGTCTCGATCACTACATTCCATCCCATACTCCATCTGT